>NC_134468.1:88567203-88608585 GCF_964194025.1 Convolutriloba macropyga
GATTGCCGGAATAGCTGCGAAAGAAGAGACCTGCGTGTCATATAATAGAGATAGAAACAGATACAGATCTAAATTGAAAAAAAAAATCGACGCCGCTCAAAAAATAGGTAAAAAACATTCAGCGATAAATTAATAAAGTTGTTAAAATTCATTCCACAGAAACCTCTTATTAGGGACCTTTGCTGCACATATGAGTTCCTTTGACCTTAAACAAATTCAAATTAAACCTACGTTTTAAAGTGAAAAAGGCATTTTATTGAGTGAGTTAAGTCACGTATGATCAAAATCTAATCACGCAAATAACCTAAAAAACTTTCGCTAAAGCGAGTGAGAAATGACGTCACGCGCGCAAATGCCGTTAGTGAGAGGAAGAAGTCATTCAGAAAATTTGCTTTTTCAGCTTTGCTGTGTGAACAAATGTAAAACGAAAAAAGAGCGTCAGACGACGAAACAAAAAACATAGCAGGACAAGTCCTGACGTACAACTCAAAGAATTTTCACTGACTACACAGAAAAACTAGACCTAGAAAGGACTATCAGTGAAATGAGAAAACCATTTCAAAAAAAATCAGAATAAAAAAATAAGAAAAAAACAGAAAATCAATATCAAAATGCCGCATGTGAACGAAAAAACCACTAGCGAGAAATGAAAATTAAAAGTCAAACAAAAAAACCAGGCCTAGAATGAGCTGCGAATGGATTGGGAAAACCATTTAGAAAAAAAACCGATCCAAAAAAATTGAAAAAACTAAAAATCAGAGTGAAATTGCCGCATGTGAACAAAAAACCACTACCAGAAACCGAATTTTTGTTCAAACACCGTTTTCTCACTCTACTTTAAAATTAGAGCGAAAAAAATTCACGCCACAAAACCACTCGCCTTTTCGCTCCATTTCCTGTTTCGGCGTGACCAAAATCACTACTCCAATTTGATTTCAAAAATCATGAAAAATGTGTGAACAGATCTTAAAAAAACATAGCCGGAAGAATTCCGAAAACGACTCCAAGTGAAAATCCATTTAAACGCCATCCAACTACTCGTCAACCAAAACGTGCCTTCACTAATTTATGAATATCTTGAAACAAAGTCATGAAACAAAAAATTAAAAACAATAAAATCAAATCTGTTAAAATATGAACATACCCGGCAGATTGCCGGAAAATAGCCGCCGTTGATTCCAATAAGCATGATTGGGATTGAAATAACAGAAGATATTGAAAAAAAAAAGATTTTTGTACAAAAACATTTTTTTAAGTCCGAATTATTTTGGTGGCATTTCGTGGTTGAACATACTTCTGTTTCTTAGAGAGAGGCTACAGGGGCTACCATCAATAACAATAAGCATTAGAGATGGTAAATAAGACTTATAGGAACGACGTTCAAATAGCGGGCATCTAAAATTGGGCCCTTATGGGTTTATCCCGTTTCTATTTCTGACATCCATTCTTGTACTAACTCTGTTTATTTTAAATTGCTTTGCTGAGCAACTGATGTTCAAAATCACTTTTAGCAGAATGAGAGAAGAGAGAAACTAGCCTAGAGAAGTCAAAAAGATTTCACGCAAAATGTTGAAAAGGCGGCAAAATGAGGCAAAGCGAAACATTTTTTTATTCGACGAAGTAAAAAAAAAATAGGAGCGCTATAATAGCCGGCTGAGAAGATGAGGGCGGCTATTAAAAAGATTTCACGCAAAATGTCGAAAAAGCGGCAAAATGGTAAAGCGAAAAAAAGTTTGAAGAAGTAAAAAAAAAATACGAGCGCAATAATAGCCGGCTGAGAAGATGAGAGCGGCTATTAATAAAAAATCTTATCAAATTTGTTATAAATTGAGATCCTGAAAAAACTAACTCTACCAAAATAACTAGTACCTACAAAAACCATTTGTGAATTTTGAAAAATACTTTAGGCTAAAATTATGAAAAAAAGCTCTTAAAAACAACTTTCACTGAAAAACTGCAAAAAGTTACTAAATTTTTTAATATTTCAAGAACGTTTAAATCCAAGGAAAAGATCCCTCAGCCAATAGGGTATCCAGATGCTCGCAAAACAATAGGAAAGTCATAATAGGCAAAGAAACTTAGCTAAAAACAGAAAAAACGATAAACTGCAAAAATTAAGAAAAATAGTTCCAATTTTCGCCGATTTTTTGTCATATTTCTCAACAAAAAAATGATTCTTACCCACAAAACTGTAACCAATTGTTATAATAAACTTGCTCAAGTAGAAGGGGTCTCTTCAATACCCATTTGAGCCAGTAAAAAAAACAATCGTCAAAAAACGCAAAAATTAGTCCGAAAATCAGCAGAATACATTAAAAACCTCCGAATTATCATGGAATTCATATTAATTTCCAGCAACCTTCAAACCACTACCGAAACCAGCCTAAAATTAAAACAAAATCATAACCAAACCTCTTAACCAAAATAAATGAAAAAAACTGCTTTAAAATGCCGCACGTGAACAAAAAAATTTCGCTCGCTTAGAGAAAATTTTTTCACACATCAATTTCTCGCTCTCTCAAAAACAGCGGTATGGACAAAAAACACTCTCTTTTCGCTCCGCTCTTCACTTTTGTTCTGCGCCAAAATCACTCCAAATTTTTTCACGCGTTTCATTTCCCGCTTCAAAAATTACTCCAATAAAATTGATTAAAAAAAAGGACTTCTCCAATACTCCTCTTCGAGTCGTAAAAAGACAGCGCCCCAATACAATTCAAATTCTTTGAATTGTAAAAAACCAAGAGCACCGCAATATAGCTACTTCAATATTAAAACATTGCCAGACGAATTCCGGAAATGAATCGAAGTCGATTGTTAAAAATGAGAGCGCCTAAATAATCGCCTTTGACTACGATAATTGATTCGAACATCGTTCGAGAGCAATGAATAATACCTACCAGTGACTGCTCCATTAATGTGAGTGGTTTCATCCTTGATGAGATGTGTAAACATATCTGCTTCATCCTCAAACATGAAGTCACAGCCTTCCCAGCAGCACTCGTACACCACTACAGGAGTACTGCTCTCATATCCCGCACAGGGCTCAGCTGCTCGGGGCGTCTGGGTACTGGCCTTCTCCTCTGCCTTCTTGTGCCATAAGTCTTTCTCTTCAACCGAGAGGTCATTCCACTGAACAAATACTCATTAGACATGCTAATATCAACTAATCATAAGATACGTTGTCAATGTCCCAAGGTCATCGAAAACTATGGTACTGAACGTTGCTAACGTCCGTTCATTTGCGACCATATGCTAATCCCTTAAAATTCAGGTAGCATGGCGATTTACCATTTATGTGCCAAAATACTCAATTTATTCACTTTGATCTTTTCGTTCTATAATCCGATTATAAATTAGCAGTCGGTATTACAAGGATGTTTGATTAGACTTAAATAGATCATTTGATTCGTTATCCAAATGCGCAAAATTATTCATATTGCAAAATCCTAAACACACGTTTCAGCTTAAAAGTCTACAGCTTTCAAACAACCAATTATAATAATACTTCGAAGATTAACAAATCAGGCAAAAGCGTTTTAATTGATAACGAGAACAGCAACAGAGATTACTTGTTTTCTGAGCAGGATATTTGCCTGTTTCGTATCCCACACACGCTGAAAACAAGAAAGTCAGTCTAATGAAACTTGCAGCTGAACTATTACTGCCATTACAACAGACTCATCAGTAACTACTGAGCTTTAGAAACTAAGCCCTCTCCTAATATCAGTGCCCTCTAATTGAAAAGTGCAAAAACCGAGGTTAAATATCCAGTATTCTAATAATGTGCCCAGCATTAAAAACAGCCAGAATACACCGGAAACGAAAGTTTCTTCCTACCTCAGAAATTGAATTTTCTGCCTTCAAAACCTACGCCAACCAGTAAACTACGAAAAATTAAACTACACAATCTTTAAGTTTTCGACTTTTACAATGGATTTTAATAAAGGAAAGTGAAGGTTTCTTCGGGGGGTGTGGAGGGGGAGGTGAGGGGATAGAGGGTAGGTTTGGGGGGTCAGTAAATTTTTGGGCGTGTCGTGGCGTGGCGGGGGGAAGGTGGTGATGGGAACTGAGGAGGGTGATAGTGGGAGGTGGTGGTGAGAGGCGAGGTTGTTGTTGTTGTTGTAGGTGTCGCATAGAACTGCAATTCGCAAGTAATTTTGGTGGAATACTGGCGCTTATTGCTGTTGTTAACTGGTATAATAAAAATAGATATATTAGTAGTAGTAGTGTGAATGCCTATCCACAACTTTCTTGTGCTGCAGCGAGCTTGCTGCATCTACGCCATGATGAATGACATGCGGTCCCCAGATTAGGGGGGCCAGGAGGGGCATCGTCAACATTGGTGGAGAGGGGCAAGGAAGGCGGATTATTCTGTGCAGTGTGGCCGTATCGGACTGACGGTATTCAGTCCAGCCACTCAGCCACCTCTACTGATTGTCCCGCAGGTCAATCATATTCAGGTCAGTGGTGCTCTTACTTCAATTGAAAATGTGGTTTACGCCATGTGGTGCTACTTCACATTTGAGACAGCGGCCTACTCAAGTAAGAGTTTAGCAGGGGACAGTATCCAGTTAAGCTAATCGGTACGTGCAAGTCATGGCAGCGTTTGTTCTTCTATCTTTGGTGGAGGTGTGCCCAGTTGCTTGCTGTCTGTATTCAACTTAGCATGGATCGTGTTTCGGTGGATGCTTTTGAGCGCATTTTTGTATTCTTTGCGAATATAATTACTCTTTATTGTGTGTTGTTTCACGCGGTCCCTATGAGCATCACTTAGTATCTCATGGGATGAAAACTGGTTGAGGAGGTTGTTTTGTGATCAGTACAGTGACTCTGACAGTTTTCGACCAGAAATTGATCTGCTAACATTTCCGTGTGAGCTTTAACAGGCAGCATTTCACCCTCAATTTGTAAGTCATTGATGTCAGACATTTTTACACAGCCAGTTATTATGCGAAGAGCAAGGTTTTGTTGTGTTTGCAGGCGGTTTGTAATGCTGATTGTGGAGGCCCAAATGGAGCACCGTAGTTCAGGACGCTCCAACCGATGAGGTGAGGTAGTGGCAAAATAACTTTCATAAAATTTGGGTCGAAAAACTTTAAAGTCAACCACATCAACCTTAACAAACCATTACATAATGGGAGTTTAGACACCAACCACCAACTTTGTATAAAACCAGAGAGACATAAAATATATAAAATGCAAACGACGTTTGAAAAAACCGAGTTTTAAAAACATCTTTGAAAGTGAGTGGTGGCATCAAAGTCAATGATAGGCAGCGCAAATAAAATTTGAAATCTTCAAGATATATCGCATTATCCATGAATAGAAAGCATATATTAACTCCAATGAAAAAATTCAGTGACCACTTAACAAAAAAAAGTCGGCAACAACGAAAAAATCAAAAATTTTGAAAGACAAATGTCAAAGTCAAACATAACCGGCAGACAGCCGGAAGAGCAGCGAAATAGAGTTGCATACTGTAAAATACACAGAAAAAGATACAAAAATGAGTTCGAAAAATTTTAGGCCACTGCAAAAACTTTAATTCAAAGAGGGTGTAATATTGACAGTATTTTTGGCTTCAAAAACATTTGACAACGTACAGATTCGAACACCTCTCTCTCTCTCTTTCTCTCTGGCTTAAGATTCAGAAGCATTAACCACTCGACTACCAGGCCCTTATAGACGTTTATCTTACAATCGATTTTGTTTTAGCAACGGACAAAATTTCTGAATGCACAGTTTAGGTCAGACAAAAAGCAAGAAATAAAGCGTGAAAAGTCGAGCAAAAGAATGTTCTAGCAAAAATGTCAAACCAAAAAAGCGCCAGACGACGAAACAGGAAAAAAAACCGAGAGCACCGCAATAGGGCTGCGCTCAGCTTACAGCTTCGCAGCTATAATAAAATTAATTGTTAGCAATAACATAGCCGGAAGATTGCCGGAATAGCTGCGAATTAGACTTGCGTGCCGTAGATTATAGATAGAAGCAGACACAGACATAAGTTGAAAAAAATTATCAACACCGCTCAAAAAGATATGAAAAGAACATTTAGCGATAGAATACTAAATGTTGTTAAAAATCATTCCGCAGAAGCCTTTTCATCAGGGACCTTTGTTACCCAAATGAGTTCCGTTGACCTTCAACAAATTCAAATTAAACCTCAGTTTTAAAGTGCAGAAGTCATTTCATTGAGTAAGGTAAGTCACGTATGATAAAAAATCTAATCATGCAAATGATCTTTTAAGCTTTGCTGGAGAGAGTGAGATATGGGTTCACGCACGCAAACGCCGTTAGTGAGGGGAAGAAGTCATTCAGAAAATTTGACTTTTCAGCTTTGAGGTGTGAACAAATGTAAAACGAAAAAAGAGCGTCAGCAGACGGAACAAAAACAACCAAAAACACGGCAATATAGCTCGCAGCTATAAAAATGAAATCCTGAAGGGATTTAATTATGCCTCAATGGAGATCAAATGAGATTTATCATTAATAATATTTCACAAACGGGTGAAATCGAAACAATCGCTCATATTTTTAAACCTAGTTGCCAAACTCGTTAAAAACGTTTAACTTGAACAAAAAAATAAGTAGATTCAAATGTGGATGTCTACAAAGTCCACTAGACTTGCTATTAGTTATGATAAGCAACAAAATAAAAATGTAGTGCAAGAGTCGTTAAACCCACTAGAGATGTTATTTTACATGTGTGAAATAAACTTAAATATACATAAGAGGGCCATTGGGATCAATCATTAATGAGACAAAGTAACAGAACAAGAACCTCAAAAAAATTTTTAAAAAATCACAAACATTTCATGATAACAAATAGTGTCATAGTCTTAAAACAATAAATTTTTCTTCGGCGGCTTTGAATAGCTGAAACAATGAAATATTAGAACACATGGATCACCTAAGTATTCGTAAAGAAAACGGACTGAAAAACAGCAAGTCAAATTGCATCACGTGAAAGTTAACTCTCAAAAATTGGAAATCTGTTCAAACTCCAATTTCTAAATAATCATCTCAACTTTACTTCAAAAATCACGAACATGTTGAACAGATCTTAATAAAAACATAGCCGGAAAAATTCCGGAAACAATTGACCACCGGAAATCAATTAGAAAATTGAGCACCCTAATTGTGATAACCAACCTCGTAATTAATTACACTAATCAATTTGAAACAATAAAAGGAAGAACATAGCCGGCAGATTGCTGGAAAATAGCCCTCGTTGCCGCGTGATGCACAACGGGATTGAAACAGAAAAAGAAAAAAGAGATAGATTGACCGCATTTTTTTCTATTTTTTTCAGAGTCAAAAAGTGTTCTAATTCGGCGTGCAGTTTCAGTTGGATTCTAAAACCATAGTTAATTCAACTTCTCAACTGAAAGCTAATAAGCTTAATACAAATGCCAGCTAGCAAACACTCTAATGAACTTTGATAACCTAATTCTCAATGACTTAATGACCGGGCTTTATCGGTTTATCCCGTCTCTTTTGATTTTGCTCTTTTGACCTTGACTGTATTCACTATCTTACGTAAATAATTGAGTGGATGGATTTAAAAACCATTCAGTTGAAACAATGATCGAGGTAAATCGGAAGTCAAACGTGAAAATTGTGACTTATGGAAAACAAAAAACGTGATAAAAAGGTAACGCCAATTAAAAAAAAGGAGAGCGCCTAAATAATAGCCGTTGAGAGGTTGACGGCGGCTATTAGACAACTACCAATTCACAGAAAAACATGGCAAAATAGTAAAAATAGCTCTTATGGTGTATTATTTGATACAGATGGACGAAACAGCCTCCAAATGCACAATTAACAATTTAGATAATTGAGACAAATACCTTTAATTGAAAAAAAAACTGGAGTCTTAACTGAAAATCTGCGTCGAAAATTGTCACACGTGATCAAAAAATATTGCTCGCTTAACGCAAAATTTTTTACACCAACATTTCGGGCTCTCCCAACATTTCGGGTTCTCCCAGAATGCTTGAACATAAACCACTCTCAATTCTCTCTAAATTAGATTTTTGCTTAGCAGACCTGTTTTGACGTGCGGTTTTTGACTTCCTCTAAAACACATGCTCCAAAAATAGAAGTCACCTATTGAACAATAGATCACCATTACTCCACTTCGAGTTGTAAAAAGACAGCGCACTGATATAATTGAAAATTGTCAATTGTAAAAAAAAATAGGAGCGCCATAAGAGCCACCTAAGATGAGGGTGGCTATTAACCTTAGTTAAATAGCAGAGCACTTTAAGTTATACGCCCGTAAAGTTCTACAACCTAATCGAAGTGGATTACTTCTCAGCGCAAAAACTGTCCAATTTAACACTAAAAAAGCCAAATGAATTTCTTGACAACTCGGAAAACTTACTCGATTTCCAACTTCCTTGCTGAGCTCTCCGAACTCCAATTCCGGTTTCATTTCCTTCAGTTTGGGTCGCATGATGCTCGCAAATGCTATGTAGCCACTAGCTTTCTTCTGACCAGGCACGACATTGTTCTAAATACAGAGCTACATGGTAGAAGAGCCACTGGCCAACCTAAATTCAACATAAAACTGACTGCCAACGATTGCTAAATATCAATCGTACATTGCATCTGAAAATAGAAAAAAATAGGATAGTTTTACAAGCATCAACCAGTTCTTACCCCATGGAGTTCAATATATTAACTCGCATTTTGCATCCATTAGAATCTTACTTAGAAACCTCACAAAACAAGTGTTCCTCAACAGTTAAACATAACCTACTAACGACGGGCGAATTGCTCTCAAACGACCGGCGACCGGTTGGCTTTGTCAGTAGCTAGCCACAGTTTATTGAAGCTAGCGTTAGCTTGATTCGACTCAGCAACTTTTAGTTTTCTAGCTTTGTCAGCAAACAAATCAAATAGAAAACTGATATTAAGAAATTTGCAAAATATTGCAAATTTGAAAGAAAAGCTTCCAGATTTCAGAGTGAAAATGTTCAAAACTATTTTTGTCTCTGGAGTTATGTCAAGCAACCCATCTGCAAGACTTGAAAAACTTCGTTGGCCAGTTAAACTCAGAGAAGGACAAAATCACTCAAAAATTTTGAAAACAATCGCAAATTTTAACAATCTTGCTAAAATTCAAGACATTAAAATCTTCAAAACCATTTCATTGTCTCAAGAGACCATCTAGTATCACTATTTCAAGCTTTAAATAGTTTTACTGGCTCAAAAAGATCAATAAAACAATTTTCCGAAAATTTTAAGAAAATTATACTTTGAAAAAAGTACTAAAGCTGGAGTGATTAAAATATTGATAACTAATCCATTAATCTACAAACTATGCGACAGCCTATCATAAAGCCTTGGAGGAGGTTCCTAGGACCCTGCCACCGGATAAAATGATTAAAAACGTCAAAAAGATTAAAAACTTGAAAAAATCAAATAAATTTGAAAATTGCTGATCTTAAAATCTTGAAAAACTTTCCATTACATCTAGGAGCTGTGCAGTATCTTATACTCAAACTTTAGAGGAGTCTATGTGGCTGTTGAGAATGGAGAAACCAAAAAATGACAAAAAAATCAAATTTAAAAAATATTAGAAGTTGCTAAAATAACTGCTAACATTTGTGATAAAAGTCGTAACTAATCAATGGCCAACAAACATTTTTCAGTAACTTATTATCAAACGCTAACGCAGATTTTCTGTTAGGCTGAAAAACATGAATAAATGACAATAATGACAATCTGACAATAGCGATAATAAACTGACAATAAATGTTAAAAAACATTTAAAAATTGCAATTTTGTAAAAAAAATATGCTGAAGTTCGTGGTGCCGCAATGTGAAAAAACAATTCATTACATTTAGAAATTATACAGTACCTATTTTTGAACCCTAGAGGAGGTTTCTCGAGTCTTGAGGCTGGAGAAACCTAAAAACCGACGAAAACTTGACAAATATGCAAGTTTTATCAAAAAAGTTGATAAAATTTGTCATATTAAAAAATTGAAAGCTCTTCTATGACAAATTGTTTCAGTAACTTATTATCAAACCCCTAAGGACGTTTTCTGGCCCCTGCGTCTGGAAAGAAGCGGATAATGAAAAATAAATGTCAAAAACATTGAAAAAATTTGCACGTTTTGTCAAAAAAATGCTAAAATTCTTGATGTTAAAATGTTGAAACCATTCCACTACCCCTAGAAACTATGCAGTAACCTAATATAAAACCCTAGAGGAGTTTCCTTGACACCTAGGGCTGAAAAAACTCAAAAAATGACAAAAATTTTCAGAAAACTTGAAAAAATTTGTGAAATTTAGTGTTAAAGTGCGTGGTTTTAGCGATCGGTTGTTCGTCAGTAGCCACGGGAGGCGGGGGGGGGGGGGGGGGGGGTTCACCGGGGGTCTGATGGGGAGGGGGGTGGGCAACAGTGTGGTGAGGGGGGCAAAAGCTCGGTGGGGGCAATAGGGGGGGGGGGTCAACAGTGGGGGATGTCGTGAACCTCTAAGAACCGCCCTTCACAGCATAAGTATGTCTCCAAAACAGTTTGAGCTGAAATAGAGCTGAAAGGCTCTAAGAGCACTTAATGCCCGCTGGGCGCTACCTGTTTATCCCGTTTTTGATGACGAAAAGTCAAAAGCGTCAGACGAAAAATCGGTCAAGCGAAAAATCGCATAAAAAAAGACCGACAGGACTAATATAATTGATACAAACTTCGTTTGAGAGCAATTAAAAAGGGTTCGGATCTTCCGTTTGAGCCCCCCAGTAAGTTATGCGCCCCCAGTCACAGAGCACATTCCATTACATAGTAAATCATTAAGAAAAACTATGGCACGTGCGTCTGGGGGGTGCACAAACGGAAAATATCTAAGGGTTCCTATTCAACCAAACAAGTGTTCCTATACAAGTGTGTACAGACCTTTGAAGTGTAGCCTCTTTTATTGGTGCTTGAACTTCCCGCTCCCGTAGAAGTGACTCCTCCAGAACTGCCAGCACCTGTGACGTCCTCGTCTCCAGTTGAGAGCTCATTGGGGAAGCTGGGATCCAGATTGTTTGCCCCAGAGCCAACACTGCTGTCGAGCATGATGTCATCCATCTCTATCTCGTGAGAGAAGAGGAACGGAGATGCCTCCTTCATCAACGCAATTGGCTTCTTGAAGTTGTACACTTCGTCCAAGTGCAGTTTCTTCGACACTATCGGCATCTAAGCACAAAACACAAACATGTCCATCTGGAAACTATCTCTGCAACTTAACCTTCTTAAGAAGTCAAACTACGTATTGAGGAGAGCATAAATCCCATAAATATTACATTTTACGTTTAAACTGATTAAACAATTTTTACGATTCAAGATACAATCAACGTGGAGCGCATATATATATAGCTCGCCACAGTGTCCCAACATACTAACACACTAAAAAGAGACAACCATGAAATTTGAAAAAGGATGAGCGGCGGAACAAAACGAAGAGAAATGTCAAAACCAAAACCTAGCCGCCAGATTGCCGGAAAAGCTATGAAATAGACTTGCGTGCCGTAACGTGCAGATAGAAAAAAAGTTACAAAAATCGAATAGCCATGTGCAAGGAAATTTAGAATCTTTTCCGTTTGTGACACCCCCAGCTTAGTGGGCGCATATTATTTGCGCCCCCAGACGCACGTGCCATATTTTTACAAAATGATTTACAAGGTAATGGCACGTGCTCTGTTACTAGGGGGCGCAAAAACCGAATTTAAGCTTATAAAGCCTGTATCTTAGATCTCGTAAAAAGCAAGAAACCAAGAAACAATCAAAAGAAAATTTTATGTGATTCTTTAAGAAATTTGTTGATGTTTATTATATTATTATTGTTTGAATGATTTGAAAATTTTTTTATTTCAGGTATATTTAACCGTATGGTTATAATTTTAATTTACTTGTTGCAAAAAAAAAGAGTGAAAAGGTCACACAGAAAGTCAACCGCAAGAGTGTTCTAGAACAAAAATACAATGAAAAATACAATTATCAGGTGTAGAATTACCGAACACACAAGATATCCCACAGGAGCAGATCTAGAAGTCAAACGCAGTCAAAAGACAATATGCACGAGGACACCGCAAAATAATATTGATGTAAAAGCAATCCAAAACATAGCCGGTAATTAGCCTCATTTGAACCACTTGACGCATATCCGGATTAAAACTGAAAAAAAAGAGAAAATTGGAAGAATTTGTTTCTAAGAGTAAAAAAGTCAAATTTGGTGTGCATTTTGATCAAGATTCTGAATGATTCAGCTTCAAAACAGAAAGACATTAAACTTAACATTAATGCCAGCTAGTAACCGCTCTTATGAACGTAGATAATTTAATGCACTTTTGACTTTGACTTCGATAATCTAATGAACTGCGCTGACCTAATGCACTTTGAATCCGATAACCTTATGCAGTTTGACCTAATGCACCGTTTCCATGACGGGGCTTTAACGATTTCTCCTCTTTGTTTTGACTTTGTTCCTTTGACCTTGACTGTAATCTCACTAAAGTGCGTAATTCAATGAGGGAAAGATTTCAAAATTCATTCAGTTGAAACATTGAGTGAGGTAGGCCAGTGATGCTCCATATTCAAACACAACGCACTTAAAAAACCCAGTGATGCTAGCACAAAAAAAAGAAACAGTTGTGAAATTTAAAACAGGAACTGATGATCGGCTGTGCAGCCTGATCTGAGAAGGAACAGTGGCTTTCAATTTCGATGACCAGAAAAATACTTAATAGCTAAGTAGATACTCATGATAAGGGACATAAGAGAACGTTCTCAATAGAAATCTTGTGGACTCGAAAGTTCAAGGGAAACGTATTTTCAGAATTTCGAACGAAAATATCGAGCTTTTATTGGAAGCAAACAAATAGTGTTCCAACACGTTAAGTCCTGACCTATAATCCGAAGAATTCACATGGTCTAAAAACTAGACCTAGAATGGACTATGAAGGGATTGTTAAAGCATTTAGAACAATATCCGATTACACGAATCCAAACAAAAAACAAACCCACAGATTGCTGGAAAATAGCCGCCGTTGATTCTAATAAGCATGATTGGGATTGAAAGAATAGAAGATATTAAAAAACTGATTTTTGTACAAAAACAATTTTTAAGTCCCATGTAATTTGATGGCATTTCGCAGTTGAACATACTTCTGTTTCTTAGAGAGGGGCTACAGGGGCTACCATCAATACCATTAAGCATTAGAGATGGTAACTATAGGAACGACGTTCAAATAGCGGGCATCTAAAATTGGGCTTTATCCCGTTTCTATTTCCGACTTCAATTTTTTATACTGACTCTGTTCATTTTGAATTGCTTTGCTGAGCAACTGATGTTCAAAATCACTTTTAGCAGAATGAGAGAAGAGAGAAACTAACCTAGAGAAGTCAAAAAGATTTCACGCAAAAGTTGAAAAAGCGGCAAAGTGAGGTAAAGCGAAACATTTTTTGCTCGACGAAGTAAAAAAAATAGAAGCGCCAGAAGAGAGCCGGCTGAGAAGATGAGAGCGGCTATTAAGCAATCAAAAATCCAATTACCGCATACGTACAAAAGACGACAGAAAGCGAATTTTTGTCCAAACACTGGTTTCCTAATGACTTGTAAAAAAGCGTGAAAAGGACTGCAAAAAAACCACGTCATTTTCCACTGGAATTCCTGTTTCATCGTGAGCACAACCATCACTTCAATTTGACTTCAAAAACCACGAAAATTTGCGAAACTCTAAGACAGCGACCCAATACAAATCGAGCTCTCCGAATTGTCAAAAAGGAGAGCACCTAAATGATAGCCTTTCAAAGACTGGGGGCTGCTATTGACAACAACGAATGACCCATCGACATCTTCATACACATGTGACAACAACCGACCAATAATTCGAACGCTAAAAATATCACGGCAGTTATTTCCAACTTTAAAAAGGAAAAAAACTTGCGTAATGAGCAGCCCCCAAAGCTGTATGACGATGCAAGTATTCCACTAGACGTTGCAATTCATGCCTATCGGGGTTCCTCAACGCTTAAAAAAGTAAAACTTGTTGACAACTATTAATCAAAAAAAGTAAAAACCCTAATTCTGCAGGATGGCACTAAAAACGTTTCTAGATCTTCCAAAAATGGCAAAGATTTGTTTTCCGACTATCAAAAACTGGTTAATAAATGCGTGGAAAAGTTTACTTCCGGTTCAATGGTGCTGATTGCAAATCCTCCTTTTAGGGATATAGCTATTAACAGTGACAAAAATGAAATAATTGCAGTTTTTAACAATTGTTTAGTTTTTTAGTACTTATGGAAATGGTGATAATGCAAGTGTAGTGCTTAAGTTAAATGATATTATTCGAAGTGTTCCAACCTACAATCGACGCCTCATAAACTTCAACCAACTGTACCAAGACAATGTGCATTTAAATTATAAGTTGAGGATACCATTCCTTTGAACATACTGCTAGGATACCTATTAAAAACCTCAAATGGGGTTATTGACTTCAGTAAAAAAACATCTAACGCTTCTTATAAAAGCGGAACAAGTCCTCTAATTACCAGCAACGCTACTTTTCACAACTTCAAAACGACACCCAATCTTTTAATCGTTATCATCCATACCAATTGTTGTCAAACCTTGACATTTAGATGAAATAAATGGAAACATTTTGAGTGTTTGTTCGATTTATGACACGAACGGTTTGACATCAATAACTGATTGGAATGTTGAAAGCTGTAATTCTGATAAACATATGTTATTATTTTTCAACGAGGCAAACAGTGGTTTTATTAAACTTTCCCACGCTACTGAGCCATGTTGAAATAACTAAAATAAATGATTGAAATTGAAATAACTGATTGCAATGTTAAAAGCTGTAATTCTGATAAACTTATGTTATCAATTTTCGACGAGGCAAACAGTGGTTTTATTAAACTTTCCCACGCTACTGAGCCTCACTTACAATTCTAAATTGAAAACACTTGATTTTTATTTGATTAAAGTTGACTTGCTGAAAGTTTCCGGCTTCGTATGTTTTTCCTCATCTTGGCTCTTTTTCCGTTTATACTTTAACTTACTTATGTTAAATCATGGAAATATCGAAAGAAACCCGGGACCTTTGGAAACCTTGAGCAGAATACACACAAAATTTTAAAAAAGGCCTGAAGGAAGGCCAAAAATGTGCATGGAACAAAACCACGCGAATTTTCATTCCAAATCCTGTTTCAGCGTGACAAAAACCATTATTTCAATTTGACTTACAAAAACACGAAAAAGCGCTTGCAGACATTAAGAACTTAGCCGAAAGAACTGCGGAAACGAACACAGACAGCGCTCCAATAAAATTCAAACTCTATGAACTGTAAAAACAAGGAGAGCACCTAACTGGTAGCATTTCAGAGGCTGACGGCTGCTATTAAATACAAAGTACGACGATTGAACTTCTGCATAGACACGTAACAACTACGGATTAGCAATGCGAATACTAAAATGAACACAGCACTTGTTCGCAATTCTGCGGTTCAGCCGGTCAGCAAAATTTTACGCGTCAATCTGTCATCGATGTAAAACATATTCAACCACGCTACTGAGCCATGTTGAAATAACTGAAATAACTGATTGAAATTGAAATAACTGATTGCAATGTTGAAAGCTGTAATTCTGATCAACTTATGTTATTATTTTTCGACGAGGCAAACAGTGGTTTTATTAAACTTTCCCACGCTACTGAGCCTCACTGATCATTCTAAATTTAAAAAACTTGATTTGTATTTGATTAAAGTTGACTTGCTGAAAGTTTTCGGCTTCGTATGTTTTTCCTCATCTTGGCTCTTTCCGTTTATACTTTAATTTACTTACGTTAAATCATGGAAATATCGAAAGAAACCCGGGACCTTTGGAAACCTTGAGCAGAATAGACACAAAATGTAAAAAAAAGGCCTAAAGGAAGGCCAAAAAAGGGCATGAAACAAAACCACGCGAATTGTCATTCCAAATCCTGTTTCAGCGTGACAAAAACCATTATTTCAATTTGACTCACAAAAACACGAAAAAGCGCTTGCAGACATTAAAAACTTAGCCGAAAGAACTGCGGAAACGAAAACAGACAGCGCTCCAATAAACTCTATGAACTGTAAAAACAAGGAGAGCACCTAACTGGTAGCCTTTCAGAGGCAGACGGCTGCTATTAAATAAAAAGTACGACGCTTGGACTTCTGCATAGACACGTAACAACAACGGCTTAGGTATGCGAATACTAAAATGAACACAGCATTTGTTCGCAATTCTGCGGTTCAGCCGGTCAGCAAAATTTTACGCGTCAATCTGTCATCGATGTAAAACATATTCAACCTAGAATGAAACTAGACCTAGAATGGACTATGAAGGGATTGTTAAAACTACTTAGAACAAAATCCGATTACACAAATCCAAATAAAAAACATACCCGGGAGATTGCCGGAAAATAGACGCCGTTGTTCCCATAACTCTAATGGGATTGAAACAAAATATCAACAAAAATTGATTTTCGTATGAAAACATTTTTAAGTGCGATTTATTTTGATGTTATTTCGTAATTGAACATACTCATGTCTCTGAGTGAGAGGCTACAGGGTCTAGTATCAATACCAATAAGCAATATAGATAGTAACTAAAACTTATGAGAACAAAGTTCAAGTACCGTGCATCTAAACATGGGCTTTATGGGTTTATCCCGTTTCTATTTCTGATTTTGTTTTTTTATACTGACTCTGTTCATATTGAATTGCTTTGCTGAGCAACTGATGTTCAAATTCACTTTTAGCAGAATGAGTGAAGAGAGAAACTAGCCTAGAGAAGTCAAAAAGATTTCACGCGAAATGTCGAAAAAGCGGCGAAATGGTAAAGCGAAAAAAAGTTCGATGAAGTAAAAAAAATAGGAGCGCTATAATAGCCGACTGAGAAGATAAGGGCGGCTATTAACAATCAAAATCCAATTACCGCATACGTACAAAAAACAAAGAGAGAAAGCGAAATTTTGGCCCAACAGCAGTTTCTTACTGACTTGTAAAAAAGCGTGAAAAAAGACTGCAAAAAAACCACGTGATTATTCATTCGAATTCCTGTTTCATCGTGACCACAACCATCAGTTCAAATTGACTTCGAAAATCACAAAAATTTGCGAACAGCTTTTTTAATTTTAAAAAAGACAACGCCTCAATACAAATAGAACTCTTTGAATGGTTAAACATAGCCGGCAGATTGCCGGAATAGCTGCGAAAGAATAGACCTGCGTGCCATATAAAAGAGATAGAAACAGATACAGAGCTAAATTGAAAAATCGGCGCCGCTCAAAAAACTAGGTAAAAAACATTCAGCAATAAATTAGTAAAGCTTGTCAAAATTCATTCCCCAGAAGCCTCTTATTACGGATCTTTACTACACAAATGAGTTCCTTTGACCTTAAACAAATTCAAACTAAACTTAAGTTTTAAAGTGCAAAAGACATTTTATTGAGTGAGGTAAGTCACGTATGATCAAAATCTAATCACGTAAATAAACTAAAAACTTTTGCTAAAGCGAGTGAGAAATGACGTCACGCGCGCAAATGCCGTTAGTAAGAGGAAGAAGTCATTCAGAAAATTTGACCTTTTCAGCTTTGCTGTGTGAACAAATGTAAAACGAAAAAAGAGCGTCAGACGACGAAACAAAAAAACATAACAGGACAAGTCCTGACGTACAATTCAAAGAATTTTCATTGAATTAACAGAAAAACTAGACCTAGAATGGACTATATGAGTGAATTGAGAAAACCATTTTTAAAAAAACAAGATCAAAAAATAAGAAAACAGAAAATCAATGTCAAAATGCCGCATGTGAACAAAAAAAACCACTAGCGAGAAATGAAAACTCAATTCAAACAAAAAACTAGGCCTAGAATGAGCTGTGAATGGATTGGGAAAACCATTTAGTAAAAAACCAGATCCAAAAAAAATCGAAAAAACAGTAAAAATCAAAGTGAAATTGCTGCATGTGAACAAAAAACCACTAGCGAGAAAGCCAATTGTTCAAACACCGTTTTCTCACTCTACCTTAAATTTAGAGCAAAAACATTTCACGCCGCAAAACAACTCGCCTTTCGCTCCACTTCCTGTTTTTTCGTGACCAAAATCACTACTCCAATTTGACTTCAAAAATCATGAAAATGTGTGGACAGATCTTTAAAAAAAAGACGGCGCCCCAATACAATTCAAATTCTTTGAATTGTAAAAAGACAGCGCCCCAATACAATTCAAATTCTTTGAATTGTAAAAAACCAAGAGCACCGCAATATAGCTTCGCTCAGCTTACAGCTTCGCAGCTATAAAAAAGAAAGCGCCTAAATGGCAGACATTCAGAGGCTGGCGGCGGCTATTGACAACCTCGAACGACCCATCGACATCTTCCTACACACGTGACAACAACCGATCAGCAATTGGAATGCTAAAATTAACACGGCACTTTGCAACTTTGAAAAGGAAAAAAAGCTTGCGTAATGAGCAAGCCCACTCAGCCAACAAAATAGAACAAAGTGCTCTTCAACCGATGCGAAAACTTTTATGATTCAACCTGTCATCGACGTGAAACATTCATATACAACTCACCTCAAGTCCCAGTCATGCTACCACACTAACCGGAAACAGTCGTGAATTTTGAAAAAAAGGAACTGATGAGCAGCGGTTCAGCCTGATGTGAGAAGGAACAGCGGCTCTCACTTAAGATGACCAGAAAAATATTTTATAGCCAAGTAGGGGCTCCTGATAACTGAGGAAAACGTATCTCTAGTCATACCCTTCTGGATTCGATAGCTCAGGGGAAACATATTTTCAGAATCCAGTTGAAAAGAAGACAAATTGGATTTTTACTGGGAAGAAATAGCGTTGCTTCAGGAGTTCATTTCCCAGCTAAAATAAAACGGCCCCTCAAAGCTTCATTTGTGACGAACACAACAAATGACCCGAATTTTCACCACATCAGTACTAGCATTCGGAAAAAATTTGACAACTTCAGTAAATATGTGCTGCTGACTTGAACAATCCTCTTATTTTCGGGCTCAGCCATGACGATGAATTGACTGTTGGAAAAATTAAACCAAACAGCGCCCGAACGCCTTCCCAAAATATCGGTTTTTAGAATTGTTTGGATTTGTAAGAAGACAACGAATAAGCAACAAAATTGACATCACAGCCTCTTAATTCGTTAAAGGACAGTTAGAGCTTTCAAAATTGAACTCATTCGAAGGACACATTAGACGACAAAAGGAAGATTTGAGTTCACAAAGATTACTTTTCGTGATGCTTCTTCATTGCAGCAAGAAGTTGGTTAGTTGAAATACTGGGCAACAAGTTTTGCACATGTTCCTATACCCCCCCCCCCCATATTCTCATACCCCCTTGATCCAGCTGCAATATGATATATGATATGAATGAAATGTACACAACATAAAAGATGGAAGGGCCCATCTTACCCACACAACAGGCAACCACCATCACCAAATGGACTCATAGCTAGTGTTAACAGTCAAAATTCAACTCCATTTCATACAGAACAAAGAACCACCATCATTTCAGACCAATGACAACCAATTTTTACTGCTATCTAACAGACTAATGGCAGGATCGGTTAACGAAATCGAAGATGAACACATCCGGCCTGGTTTTTATTATACTAAAAAATCCTCAATATATCAAAAAAGCGCACCTTAACACACACACACTTCTAACTAATAAAAATAAAACTAATAATAAAACTAATAATACTAATTATTATTATTATTATTATTATTATTATTATTATTATTATTATTATTATTATTATTATTATTATTATTATTATTATTATTATTATTATTACATCACCAATATGTTTACCACAAGGTCATTTGATTAGTAGAAAAAAAATATGTACATCCGATTTTTGGCTTCATGTTTTATGATGAATTGTTGTGATTAATTTGACAAGCTTGAACTCACCCTGAGGCCCTTTTTTAGTTTGGTAATAATCTTGTCATCAGGAAAGTACTTATTGTCACATATGTACACATCTGCTTCATTGTACTCCGTCGGCCGACCTGAAACACAGCATATCAAATAGACTCATAGCATATCCAATTCTACTTACTGTCAATTTCTCAATTTCTGCATAAAAAATAAAGAGACAAAATTAAGAAATTAATGATCTCCATAAAAATGAAAAGTTGAAGCCATTAAGGCTTTATTACTGCACATTATACCTTCTGATTTCGGAGTTTTCCAATTAAGCGTTACCGTAAGTTTCAAAAACATCAACCCATGCCAACCTTTTTTCGGTTAAACAGCCGCAATAAACTTGATTAACCACAGCAGAATTTTAAGTGATGGCCGTCAGATTGCGAAAGAAAATTAAATCGATTATTTTTCGTGACAGAATTGAATTAAAACAAGGATACGGGAACAAAAATTTTTAGTCAGCACGTTTTTGAACGAAGAGAACAAAAATTGCCAGGAAATAGCCGCAATAGCTTCATAGATCTGCATTATTAATAAGATAATAAAAAACAGATAGAAAGATAAATTGACTAACGTCGGACGAACTGATCCCGAACGACAAGCTGGGGGCAATTTATTAAATTTTTTGAGTGAAAAAACTCGAACCTGTTGGAAGTTCGCACAATCGACCTCCAGGATAGCAGTAGACATCTTAACCACTACGTTACAACCACGTTGTCACTTATCCGCTAACAATAACTTATATATTAGCAATAGACGTCAATTCAGAATGAGCTCAATTGAAATAACTCAAAATGAAGAAGTGAAGCGTATAAGAGTCAATTGAGAAGTCGCAGAACGTTCTAGAACAAAAGCGCAAAATTGGTCAATCAAAAATTTTCATAAAAAGACCACCACGATTACAATAATTTCTCCAAACGTCGTTGAGGCAATAAAAGCGATATTTTCTCTAGTTATTCATTGCTGAGATGCTATATTTTGATTAAAAATCTGTACAGATTATTGCTGCTTCTATTAGCTGCTCTCAGATAGCTTTCAATTAGGTGACACACACCCAATCGAACCTAATTTCCTGAATTAAAGCAAAGGAAAATCATTTCTGAGAGGTAAGACACGTGTGACCAAAGATAATCACGCCAACTCAAAGAAAAAAAAATTTCTGGAAAACAATTGGTCTCAAAAGAAGTTAAACTAATAGCTACCAGCTCAAATATGAACTACTGTGTTTTCCTTTAAGTTATTTAAAAGCCTACGACACAAGCCAATAGTGAGACTACATAAGCAAGATAACAACAAAAAAAAACAAGCATGCAAAACTAAAACATCACTGCTATCTTTAAAAAAATATTGTCAAGGTCAGCAAAAATTATCGAATAAAACAAAACACTTGAATATGCCTCACTAGATAACCAGGAGACTTTTCTTTAATGGGACATAAGGCAGTGGACGACAAAATCTACAAAATTCGAAAACTCAAAATCCATAGATATTTTAAAGAAGTCAAAGCCGTTAAAATAGTCAGATGTGAAATGAAGTCATCTAAAACACTTTCAATTATGCCTCGTTAAAGAGACTAGTTATTAATAATACTAAGTGACATGACAAAAAAAACTACAAAACTCGGTAAGACTGAAATTGCTTCAAAAACGTTCGACATGAATTGAAAAAGTTTGAATTAAAGCTCCCAATTACGTATCAGTGAGAGCCATTGGACCTGTCATTAACCACACTAAGTAAGAACACAACAAAAAATATCTACAGAACTGTGTTGTCTTTAAAATCACTAAAATTTTTCGAAGTTGTGACGAAGTCGTCAAAACATATAGCTTAAAACATTAGATCTGTTAAAAACTTCTATAACGCTTCAGGGCGCAAACAAGGCCACTCATTAATGAGACTAAAAAATATGATACCGGAAATACAAAACGAGCAAAACTTTTAGAAACAAAGAGTGTCTAATGAATATAAACCTGAACACTGTCATCTATAATAAAAAAAATCCGAAACATAGTGCAGTTTAACCTCACTCCTAATAAGAATAACAAATGATGCTACGGGGATAAAAGCTGTGTGAAAGCGGAATGAAAACAAACAAAAATTCTGTTTCCAGGTTTGCAGTGTGAGCAAAAATAAAAAAAATCAACCTTCGACGATAAAACAAAAAGAAACAACGATTAACGCAATATAGCTTCAGTCATCTTATATCTTTGCACCTGAAACAAAAGGCCACAATCTTCTGCACAACCCAAAATTATCAAACTTAAATTCCAACACAGAACTATCACAAAAAACCTTCCTTAACATAACCAACTAAACGAGCTGAAAGGCTCTAAGAGCACTTAATGCCCGTTGGGCGCCACTGCTTATTCCGTTTTTGAGGACGAAAAGTCAAATGGGTCACACGAAAAATCGGTCGAGCGAAAAATTGTATAAAAAAGACCAATAGGATGAGTATAATTGCTACAAACTTCGTTTGCGAGCAATTAATTAAAATAACCGACTAACGTCGGGCGAATGTTAGTTTCGGCAATTTTAGTTTTCTAGCCTTGTTAGTAAATAAATCAAATAAAAAACTGACAATTTAAAAACGTTTAAAAACATTTCGCTGTGAAGTTGTTCAAAATTATTTTTTATCTCTGGAGTTATGTCAAGTAACCCATCTGCAATACTTGAAAAACTTCGTTGGCCAGTAATGATCGTTAAACTCAGAAAAAGACAAAAATAATCAAAAATATTGAAAACAATCGCATATTTTAACAAAATCTCGATAAAAATCAAAACATTAAACTCTTCAAAAAAATTTCATTGCCTCAAGAAACTATCCAGTATATCTATTTCAAGCTTAAAATAGTTTCACTGGCTCATAAAGATTCATAAAATTGGAACATAATTTCTAAATTAAAAAAAAATTATTAAAAAATTGCTAAAGCTGGAGTCGTTAAAATATTGATAACCATTCCATTAACTCTGGAAACTATACAACAGCTTATCATCAAACCTTGGAGGAGGTCCCTGGTGCCGGTAAAATAATAAAAAAAATAAAGATTAAAAAACTTGAAAAATTGCAAATGATTTTAAAAACTGCTGATATTAAAAACATGAAAATTCTATTACATCTGTAATTGGAACTTGATACTAATTTTATGTTAATGGGTATGACCTTGGAACATCATAATAACTTTCCAAAAAATTAAAAAATATATTTTATCAAAAAATTGCTAAAGCTGGAGTCATTAAAATATTGATAACCATTCCATAATCTCTAGAAACTGTGCGACAGCTTATTATCAAACCTTGGAGGAGGTCCCTAGGACCCTGGTGTGGAAAAAAAGATAAAAAATTGAAAAAAGATTCAAAAAAACTTGAAGAAATTGCAAACATATTTTAAAAAATTTTTGATAAAAAAACCTTGAAACATATTCCATTACATCTAGATGCTATGCAGTAACCTATAATCAAACCCTAGAGGCAGTTTGTGGCTCTTGAGGCTGGAGAAACCCAAAAAAAAAATAAAAAAAAAATTCAAAAAACTTCAAAAATTTCAAAAAATATATCCAGTTACATAAAAAACTGCTTTAATTTGTGATAATAAATGCTGAAAACTAATCCATGGCAAGAAAACATTTTCCAGTAACTTATTATCAAAAGCTAACGGAGATTTTCTGTTAGGCTGAAACAAAATAAATTTCCAGAAAAAAAAACCCTAGAGGAAGTTCCTTGGCTCTTGAGGCTGGAGAAACCTAAAAACTGACAAAAATTTTCAAAAACTTAAAAAAACGCAAGTTTTATCCAAAGACTACCAAAACTTGTCATAATAAAAAATTGAAAGCAACTCCATGGCAAATAAAATTTTATTCAGCTTTTTATTATCAAACCCTTAAGGACGTTTTGTTGCCCCGTGCGTCTGGAAAGACGTGATATGAAAAATAAATGTCAAATAAAAAAAATTGCACGTTTTTCAGTACCCTATTGTCAAATCCTAACGAGGATTTTCTGTTAGGCTGAAAAACCTGAATAAGGACAAAAAAATCAAAAAGTGAAAAAAATTACAAGTTTTGTAAAATTAAAACGCTAAAACTGGTATTGAAATCTTCAAAAACATTCCATTTTATTTGAAAACTATACAGTAACATATCGTCAAACCCTAGAGGAAGTTCCTCGGCTCTTGAGGCTGGAGAAACGTAAAAACCGACAAAGTTTTCAAAAAACTTGAAAAATGCGAGTTTTATCAAAAAAAATTGCTCAAATTTGTCGGACTCAAACCTATTATCGGTCACTTAAGGACGCTTACTCGCCCCGTGCGTCTGGAAAAACGTGAAATGAAGAATAAAAGTCAAAAAAATTGAAAAAATTTGCACGTTTTGTAAAAAAAATGATAAAATTTGTGATGTTAAAATTTTGAAACCATTCCTCCACCACTAGAAACTATACAGGAACCTATTAAAAAAACCCTAGAGGAGGTTCCTTGAAAACTAGGGCAGTAAAACTCGAAAAATGAAAAACTCCAAAAACTTAAAAAATAGGGGGGCTGATGGGGGCAACAATGGTGTGGTGTGGGGGGGGGGGGCAACAGCTTGGTGAAGGGGTGGAGGCAAGACCGACAGGACTAATATAATTGCCACAAATTTCGTTTGAGAGCAATTAATTAAGAATTGCAGTTGACATGAATTCAACTAAAGAAAATATCAATAATGCAGGCACAATAATATGCCAAATTAGTACCATCAACAGACATTTGCCCTTCTAACATTCTAGGTTGGTTCTTCTCAAATAAGAGTAACGCCATGAAACCAAAATAGTTTCTTTTTAAAACATAGCCGGCAGATTGCCGGAATAGCTGCGAAAGAATAGACCTGCGTACCATACAAAAGAGATAGAAACAGATCTAAATTGAAAAAAAATCGACGCCGCTCAAAAAACTAGGCTAAAAACATTTAGCGATTAATTAATAAAGCTTGCTAAAATTCATTCCACAGACGCCTTTTATAAGGGACCTTTAATGCACATAGGAGTTCCTTTGACCTTAAACAAATTCAAATTAAACTTAAGTTTTAAAGTGCAAAAGTCACTTTATTGAGTGAGGTAAGTCACGTATTATCAAAATCTAATCATGCAAATAACATAAAAACTTTCGCTAAATCGAGTGAGAAATGACGTCACGCGCGCAAATGCCGTTAGTGAGAGGAAGAAGTCATTCAGGAAAATTTGACTTTTTCAGCTTTGCTGTGTGAACAAATGTAAAACGAAAAAAGAGCGTCAGACGACGAAACAAAAAAAACCAAGAGCACCGCAATATAGCTTCGCTCAGCTTACAGCTTCGCAGCTATAAAAAAAAGAAAAAAACAAGGTAAGAACTATTAGCTATCACATTAAAAGTGCTTAATATCCGTTTCCATTAAAAAATGCTGTAGCAATCGTGACTTCTTGTTACTTGTTTTGCTGATAGTTGAGAAAAACTTGAAGAGAATTAATTTTTCTTAATTCAAATCTTCAAAGCATTTATTGAGATTAGTTGTTTACAATTCGCGGGGCCAATTTTGTCTCACCTAATGAGCTGAGGGATGAAACTAATGAAAACGTCAGGACCAAGGCAGTAACGACAATTGCTCGAAGATGATATGAGTTTTTGTCTCACCTAATGAGCTGATGGATGAAACTAATGAAAACGTCAGGACCAAGGCAGTAACGACAATTGCTCGAAGATGATATTGATGAGTTTTTGTCTCACCTGATGAGCTGATGGATGAAACTAATGAAAACGTCAGGACCAAGGCAGTAACGACAATTGCTCGAAGATGATATTGATGAGTTTTTGTCAAAGAAGATAATAGGACTGAGGGAAATGAAACATAATTGACTAAACGTCGGAAGAATTGCTCTCGAACGACTAGTGGGAGCTCTAATCAATTGCAGCCTGCTTCAGACGTTTAGTGGGGGAGCTTATATGGAACTAAGATTTTAAAAACTGCTGATATTAAAAACATGAAAATTCTATTACATCTGTAATTGGAACTTGATACTAATTTTATGTTAATGGGTATGACCTTGGAACATCATAATAACTTTCCAAAAAATTAAAAAATATATTTTATCAAAAAATTGCTAAAGCTGGAGTCATTAAAATATTGATAACCATTCCATAATCTCTAGAAACTGTGCGACAGCTTATTATCAAACCTTGGAGGAGGTCCCTAGGACCCTGGTGTGGAAAAAAAGATAAAAAATTGAAAAAAGATTCAAAAAAACTTGAAGAAATTGCAAACATATTTTAAAAAATTTTTGATAAAAAACCTTGAAACATATTCCATTACATCTAGATGCTATGCAGTAACCTATAATCAAACCCTAGAGGCAGTTTGTGGCTGGAGAAACCCAAAAAAAAAATAAAAAAAAAATTCAAAAAACTTCAAAAATTTCAAAAAATATATCCAGTTACATAAAAAACTGCTTTAATTTGTGATAATAAATGCTGAAAACTAATCCATGGCAAGAAAACATTTTCCAGTAACTTATTATCAAAAGCTAACGGAGATTTTCTGTTAGGCTGAAACAAAATAAATTTCCAGAAAAAAAAACCCTAGAGGAAGTTCCTTGGCTCTTGAGGCTGGAGAAACCTAAAAACTGACAAAAATTTTCAAAAACTTAAAAAAACGCAAGTTTTAACCAAAGACTACCAAAACTTGTCATAATAAAAAATTGAAAGCAACTCCATGGCAAATAAAATTTTATTCAGCTTTTTATTATCAAACCCTTAAGGACGTTTTGTTGCCCCGTGCGTCTGGAAAGACGTGATATGAAAAATAAATGTCAAATAAAAAAAATGCACGTTTTTCAGTACCCTATTGTCAAATCCTAACGAGGATTTTCTGTTAGGCTGAAAAACCTGAATAAGGACAAAAAAATCAAAAAGTGAAAAAAATTACAAGTTTTGTAAAATTAAAACGCTAAAACTGGTATTGAAATCTTCAAAAACATTCCATTTTATTTGAAAACTATACAGTAACATATCGTCAAACCCTAGAGGAAGTTCCTCGGCTCTTGAGGCTGGAGAAACGTAAAAACCGACAAAGTTTTCAAAAAACTTGAAAAATGCGAGTTTTATCAAAAAAAATTGCTCAAATTTGTCGGACTCAAACCTATTATCGGTCACTTAAGGACGCTTACTCGCCCCGTGCGTCTGGAAAAACGTGAAATGAAGAATAAAAGTCAAAAAAATTGAAAAAATTTGCACGTTTTGTAAAAAAAATGATAAAATTTGTGATGTTAAAATTTTGAAACCATTCCTCCACCACTAGAAACTATACAGGAACCTATTAAAAAAACCCTAGAGGAGGTTCCTTGAAAACTAGGGCAGTAAAACTCGAAAAATGAAAAACTCCAAAAACTTAAAAAATAGGGGGGCTGATGGGGGCAATAATGGTGTGGTGTGGGGGGCAACAGCTTGGTGAAGGGGTGGAGGCAAGACCGACAGGACTAATATAATTGCCACAAATTTCGTTTGAGAGCAATTAATTAAGAATTGCAGTTGACATGAATTCAACTAAAGAAAATATCAATAATGCAGGCACAATAATATGCCAAATTAGTACCATCAACAGACATTTGCCCTTCTAACATTCTAGGTTGGTTCTTCTCAAATAAGAGTAACGCCATGAAACCAAAATAGTTTCTTTTTAAAACATAGCCGGCAGATTGCCGGAATAGCTGCGAAAGAATAGACCTGCGTACCATACAAAAGAGATAGAAACAGATCTAAATTGAAAAAAAAATCGACGCCGCTCAAAAAACTAGGCTAAAAACATTTAGCGATTAATTAATAAAGCTTGCTAAAATTCATTCCACAGACGCCTTTTATAAGGGACCTTTAATGCACATAGGAGTTCCTTTGACCTTAAACAAATTCAAATTAAACTTAAGTTTTAAAGTGCAAAAGTCACTTTATTGAGTGAGGTAAGTCACGTATTATCAAAATCTAATCATGCAAATAACATAAAAACTTTCGCTAAATCGAGTGAGAAATGACGTCACGCGCGCAAATGCCGTTAGTGAGAGGAAGAAGTCATTCAGGAAAATTTGACTTTTTCAGCTTTGCTGTGTGAACAAATGTAAAACGAAAAAAGAGCGTCAGACGACGAAACAAAAAAAAACCAAGAGCACCGCAATATAGCTTCGCTCAGCTTACAGCTTCGCAGCTATAATAAAAAGAAAAAAACAAGGTAAGAACTATTAGCTATCACATTAAAAGTGCTTAATATCCGTTTCCATTAAAAAATGCTGTAGCAATCGTGACTTCTTGTTACTTGTTTTGCTGATAGTTGAGAAAAACTTGAAGAGAATTAATTTTTCTTAATTCAAATCTTCAAAGCATTTATTGAGATTAGTTGTTTACAATTCGCGGGGCCAATTTTGTCTCACCTAATGAGCTGAGGGATGAAACTAATGAAAACGTCAGGACCGAGGCAGTAACGACAATTGCTCGAAGATGATATGAGTTTTTGTCTCACCTAATGAGCTGATGGATGAAACTAATGAAAACGTCAGGACCAAGGCAGTAACGACAATTGCTCGAAGATGATATTGATGAGTTTTTGTCTCACCTGATGAGCTGATGGATGAAACTAATGAAAACGTCAGGACCAAGGCAGTAACGACAATTGCTCGAAGATGATATTGATGAGTTTTTGTCAAAGAAGATAATAGGACTGAGGGAAATGAAACATAATTGACTAAACGTCGGAAGAATTGCTCTCGAACGACTAGTGGGAGCTCTAATCAATTGCAGCCTGCTTCAGACGTTTAGTGGGGGAGCTTATATGGAACTAAGAAGTTCAATAGTGGGCTTCAAATAACGACATTAGAGGTTAACATATACCACTATTAAGATTTAAAGTAAAAAAGGAGCCAGTTTCGGCGCACTTTTCATTTGACTTTCAGTATTCAGAAAATTTGACCTTTTCAGCTTTTTGTGTGAAAAAAAGGTAAAACAAAAAAGAGCGTCAGACAACGAAACAGACGACGTCCTAACCTACAATTCAAAGAATTTTCATTGACTATCAAAAAACTACACATAGAATGTACTATTACTTGATTGGGAAAACCGTTTCGAAAAAATCCCGGCAAAAAATGAAAACATACCCGGCAGATTGCCGGAAAATAGCCGCCGTTGATTCCAATAAGCATGATTGGGATTGAAAGAATAGAAGATATTGAAAAAAAAAAGATTTTTGTACAAAAACATTTTTTAAGTGCGATTTATTTTGATGGCATTTCGTAGTTGAAGATAACGTACTTCTGTTTCTTAGAGAGAGGCTACTATCAATATCAATAAGCATTAGAGATGGTAACTAAGACTTATAGGAACGACGTTCAAATAGCGGGCATCTAAAATTGGGCTTTATGGGTTTATCCCGTTTCTACTTCTGACTTCAATTTTTATACTGACTCTGTTCATTTTGAATTGCTTTGCTGAGCAACTGATGTTCAAAATCACTTTTAGCAGAATGAGAGAAGAGAGAAACTAGTCTAGAGAAGTCAAAAAGATATCACGCAAAATGTTGAAAAAGCGGCAAAATGAGGTAAAGCGAAAAATTTTTTTATTCGACGAAGTAAAAAAAAAAATAGGAGCGCTATAATAGCCGGCTGAGAAGATGAGGCGGCTATTAAAAACTGATTATAAAAGCGAAAATGCCTCATGTGAACAAAAAAACCTTCAGCGAGAAAGCAATTTTTGTTGATACGCCATTTTCTCACTCAACTATAAAATAAGAGCGAAAAAATGTCACGCCGCAAAACAACTCGCCTTTCGCTCCACTTCCTGTTTTTTCGTGACCAAAATCACTACTCCAATTTGACTTCAAAAATCATAAAAATGTGTGAACAGATCTTAAAAAAAGACAGCGCCCCAATACAATTCAAATTCTTTGAATTGTAAAAAACCAAGGACGCCGCAATAAGGCTCCGCTCAGATTACAGCTTCGCAGCTATAAAAAACACCAGTCCAATAACAGCCTCGCTTTAGATTCGCGGCTACAAAAAACTGGCTGATATTCTTGAATCCAAAATTATCGAGACTACTTACAGACAGTGTACTCTCTCAATATCATAACAGTGAAAGTCCCTTGTGCGTGGTCCAGTCTAGAGGGCTGGTTCATCTCAGTCGCTTGGGCATCGTTGTGTTGGGGAATCTCTGCCACGATCAGTTCGTTCTTATAGAACATTCGAGTGGGTTCGTGCTCCACTTGACATGGCAGCAAGTACCAAGACCCAGAGAACCACACCACTCCCCTGTAAAATGCCATACGTTCCCACAAAAGGACTCAAAATTAATGATATCTGTATTGAGATACGGTTTCAGCAAAACTTACTCCATTTGGGAAACTTTGCCGGAGAGCAATTAAATTTCCCCCATATATTTCACGTATATATTGAACCCTCAAGACCTTCCAACTATCTGTCTTTAACAATCTGAATCATATTGTGGCATTCGAAATTGAAGCAATTTAGACTTGATTTAGGAAAGTGACAGCTAAGTATGCTTACTCCCTGTCCTTCCACATTTTTTCAATTCTGCGCATTGATTTGTCAGGCTTGGTTGCTGCACTTGTCAATGCATCTTTGGCATCCTCGTCCTTGTTAAGTAGTTTCGACTTCACATACTCGTCCACTTTCTGGTCAATGTCAGCTGAGGAACTCATACCACCATCTCCTTCCACCTTCTCTTCTGTAACACAAATACCACAAAAGTCAACATTATTTCCATTTTCTTAGATTCAAATTTTAATTAAATATACAGTAATGTTTAACTTCAACGTAGATACATTCCAATTTTTGAAGGCCATTTTATGACCAACCGAACTATTCAGAAAACAGACTTAGGTTCACTACACCTCTTAAACTTGATCGAATCAAATAATTCCAATTGTTATTTCACTGCCCGCTATTTGGGTGAGACCAAATGGACCTCCTGTTTGTCACCAAACACTTTTAGTCCTCCCCCCGTGTTGAAATGTGATCATTAATTAGACATTATCACACCTCAAACATAGCCGGCAGATTGCCGAAAAATAGCCGCCGTTGACGCGCTTGACGCACAACGGGATTGAAACAGAAAAAAACCAAAGAAAAAAATTGACCGAATTTTTTTCCTAAGCTTCAAAAAAGTGCGCTAATTCGATGCGCAGCTTCAGTTAGATTCTAAAACTAGACATGATTAAGCTCTAGTTTTAGAGCTTGACTAAGCTAGACATGACTAACTAGACATGAATAAGTTTCTAAACTGAAACCTACTACACTTAATAATAATGTCAGCTAGCAATCACTCGAACAAATTTGATAACCTAATGCAATATGACTTAATGGCCAGGATTTATCAGTTCATCCCGTTTCTTTTGATTTGCTCTTTTGACTTTGACTGTATTGAGTGCATTGCGTAATCCAATGCCTAAAAGAATTTAAAATCCATTCAATTGAAACACTGAGTGAAGTAAGCCAGATGTCAAATGTAAACATAGCCGGCAGCTTGCCGGAAAATAGCCGCGATAGACGCTTGTGGCGTTACATGAATTGAAACAACTATAGAAATAAAATAGACAGATCGACCACCAGTCCTTTAAAAGACCACCAGAATTTTTGGGTTAGCTTCGGACTGTCATTTTTATGAGACACAAGCTCTAAGGAGAAAGCCCTAATAGGGCTTTTCAAAATTAGGATCTTTTCCGTTTGTGCCCCCTCAGCTTAGTGGGCGCATATTATTTGCATCCCCCAGATGCACGTGCAATATTTAGGGGCACAAACGGAAAAGATCCAAAAATTAAAATTCGAAATCAAAAACTCAAGACCCTAATATTCAAGAATTAGGGCATACGTTTGGCACTACTTAGATGCACACTATTGACCTTTAATAAGTAAATGTTCATAAAATTTAAAGTTTCATAAGTGAGCTCAGAAGTTATTTTTTTGAGTAATGTAAGTCATTGAAAAAGTCAATTCCAAGAAGTCACGGTAAAACGAAACAAAAATCTGTTAGACGAAGTAAATCATAATTGAGCGCAGAAGTCATTTTTTTGAGTGAGGTAAGTCATTGAAAAAGTCAATTCCAAGAACTCACGGTAAGACGAAACAAAAATCTGTTAGACGAAGTAAAAAACATAGCAGGACAAGTCCTGAAATACAATTCAAAGAATTGAATGAAAAACTCAGACGCATTCTACCTGACAAGCAGATCAATTGAACGATGCCAGCCAGAATACAAACAAGATCATCTAAAAAAATTGAGAAACTAAAAGAATCAAAACAAAACTAAAAAATACTCAATGCTAAAACTCTTGAAGCTTTTAAACCTAAGGCACAATTTATTTCTTTTAAGGTACCTATTTCAAAAATATGTTGAAAACGAATTTTTGTTTCTGAAATCGGTCCAGTATTATATATGCAAGACCTGAAAAATATTCATTGAAAATATATTCACTGAAAAATATTCATTGGCTCTTAAAGATCGATTAACTCGAAAATGACCAAAAAATTTAAGAAAAAAAATTCAGAATCATTTCTGTGTTTGGACGCGATCCAGTAACCCAATTCTAAGCTTTAAACTCATTGGCTCATAGATCGATAGGCAATAATTTTTTTTAAAAATTTTAAACTTCAAAAATAGAAATTCGTTCTATTAAGATGTTGAAAGCCATTCAATTGCCACCTAGCAACTATTTAATAACATACTATCAAACCCTGGATGAGTTTACATGGCTAATGAGGCAAGAAAAACAAATAAAATACAAATATTTTGAAAAAACTTGAAAATAGCAAATTTTATCAAAAAAACTTCTAAAAGTCGAAAGTTTAAATTGTTGAAAACAAATCCATTGAAACTAAAAATCATGCAGTAACTTTTTATCAGAACATGGAATACGTTTTCTCGCACTTGAGAATGGACGAATATCAAAAACTGACAAAAACTTTAGGAAACCTTAAAAAAAATGCAGATTTTATCAAAAAAATGCTAAAATTCGAAACATTAAAATGTTAAAAACCATTCCATTGTTACTAAAAACTATGCAATGACCTACTAACAAGCCTCAAAGGAGGTTGCCTGGTCCCTGAAGCTGGAAAGACTGGAAAAATGAAGAAAATTTTCAAAAACCTGAAAAAATTGCGAATTTTGTCAAAAAAAATTGCTAAAATTTGTGATATTCAAAAGTTGAAAACTATACCATGGCAACTAAAAATTTTTCAGTAACTTATTATCCAACCCCTAATGAGGTTTTCTGGACCCTGGGACTCAAACAACTTGAATATTGACAATAAATGTCAAAAATATCAAAAAAATTGCAAATTTTGTCAAAAAATGCTAAAATTCATGATGGCAAAAAGTTGAAAACCATTACATTATCACTAGAAACTATGCAGTAATCTATCATCAAACACTGTAGCACACCCTAGATGAGCTTTCTTGACACCTAGGGCTAAAAATTTTCGAAAAACCTGAAAATTGCAAAAATTAGTATCATTTTGCGTGTTTGTAATTGTAGTACCAAAGCATATAGCTCATAAATTGGTCATTACAATTTTGTCTCGCAAAAGGCCTTCATCAACTTTTAAAAACTTCAACCTAAGACTAATCAAACAAAAAACTCAAAAATCACAAAAATCATGAAAAATTGCCGCATTTTGAGCCCAAAAACTCCTAAAAATGACCTTTTAACCTTAAATTAAGGCCATCCCAGCAGCTGCAACACCATAGGCACTTGAAGGACTATTTAAGCCCACTTTGGGCCTCTAATGAAACCTAATGCCCGCTGGGCTTTACCTGTTTATCCCGTTTTGAAAGATCAAAGTCATTGAAAAATGTGTGAACACATCTTAAAAAAAAACTCAGCGCACCAATACAATTAAAATTCTTTGAATTGTAAAAAATTAGGCGCGCTATAATAGCCGCCTAGAATTGAGGACGCAGCTATTAAAAATTTTGAATTATCTATTACGAAAAACATGATAAAAAGGTAAAGCGAATATAAAAACATTGCAAGACAAGTCCTGTCGTACAATCAAGCAATTTTCAACAACTAAACAAAAAACCAGACCTAGAACTGACTATTAGCAAATTGGGAAAACCATATCAAAAAAATCAGATCAAAAAATGAAAAAAAAACAAAAAATCAATGTCAAAATGCCGCATGTGAACAAAAAAACACTAGCGAGAAATTAAAATTTGATTCAAACAAAAAAACTAGGCCTAGAATGGACTATGAATGGATTGGAAAAAAAACGTTTGGAAAGAAATCCGATCCAAAAAATAGAAAAACAGTAAAAATCAAAGTAAAATCGCCGCATGTGAACAAAGAACTACAAGCAAGAAATCGAATTTTTGTTCAAACACCGATTTCTTACTCCACTTTAAAATAAGAGTGAAAAAATTTCACGCCACAAAACCGCTCGCTTTTTCGCCCCACTTCCTGTTTCGGCGTGACCAAAATCAGTACTCCACTTTGACTTCAAAAATCATGAAAATGTGTGAACAGATCTTAAAAAAAGACCGCTCCAATACAATTCAAATTCTTTGAATTGTAAATAGGAAAGCGCCTAAATAATAGCCGTTGAGAGGCTGACGGCGGCTATTAATACGAGTATATGGTTCATTGCATATATAATATCAGCAACATTAAGCCCAAATCTTTTATAGAATGTTACTACCATAGTTGAAAGTAACTACAATAAAATTGGTGGGCTGCTATTATGGTAAAGCGCAGGTTAATCAATCTATCTGGGCATTATTGAATAACATTCAAAAACTATCAAGTGTCAACTGTCTAACAGATTATCAATACAAAGCCCATTAGTTTATACAGTCATTTTAAGTCATTCATTTATGTTGCCGAGTCTATTCTGAAGTACTGGGCTGTTAAAAAAAAACTAGAGAAAAAGACAACAAATTACCAAAAATGATTAGAATCTAGGCAGTAGTTTGTTTCCGAATGAAGGTTTTCCACGAAAATTATGGAAAAGTGGGTCAATAGTATTTAGTTACCTTCAACAGCTCCGACTCCAGGTTCGGCCTTCATTTCATGGTCAACATTGTGTCCATTGTTGACAAGGACATTGTGTGGGTCATTGGCAGTGTCCGATTGGAGAGGGAGAATGATTCCATCACCAAGTCTGTACACCTTCCCATTCACAACACACTGTTCATAGAAGGTCGCATGTTCGCCACTGGTGACATCTTGCTGCTGCTGATTTGTCAAAAGCTCCTAAAATTTTCCAATTCTCTTTTGTCTCGGGTAACATTTACAACCACAACTACGAGCACAGCAACCACAGTTAGGTTTGGAATAAGATATACCGGGAAAAGTGAAATCAATTCCAATTTGCTGTTCAAGTTCTAGGCTCCATCTTCATTTTTCTGCAATGCAACTCTAGGACAAGTTTTTCCACAGACAAAATTTCTAAAGTTAAAGGCAGCTAATTTTAACTATTTCTATTCTATTTATCATGAAAAACATCAAATCACTAATATTTGCCCAAGTAGTCGAAAAATGGAGAAAATTTTCATCAAAAAGAATTTCGAAAATTTGGTCAATTTTGCCGCGGCAACATCTAAATTTTCCCAGGAAACGATTCTGTGCAACGCACTTACCTCTAACAGCTTTTCGAAAGAAGTCTTTCGAAATCAGATAAAATAGCCATCATATTGCCAAAAAGAGGCGCGATTTATCCACTGCCGACATTGGGGTTGAAGCAGGAAGAGATGATTGACAGTCCAACATTTTTCAACCAGTCAAAAAATGTTCTAATTGGTGTGCCGTTTTAGTTCGATTACAAAATTTTACTGAACAGAAAATTTTACATTAATTAACAATCAAAATTACAAATTTTACTCGTTTTTTTAGGTATACATCTCAACAAAACTTAATTGACCCGAATTGAACCAGTAGACAGAAACGCAAAAACTTGACCCATATTATGCTATTACTTGTCAGGTGTTACGCAATTAATTATTCTGGGATAAGAGAAATGCGAAAATATCAATATTACTCAACAACTGAAAGTGAAGCACAACTCAGCAGCTATAACCAGTCAAGAGTCAGTCAACAATAAACAAACGAGAACATAACTTGAATGGAACAAGAATAATCAAATACCTTCTTGGCTTTAGACAATAGCGAGTTCCGTTTAAACAGTAGAGGGTTGAACTCATATAAATCCTGAAACCCTCAAACCCATTCAATATCCTGTCCTCATAAGACCAAACGTCAATGAAATACTTTCTCAAATCAGCTTCAATTAACTCAAGTCAAAAGCAGAGCAATATTCTTAAGATTCAATCTATAAGTGACCACCAGAGTATTTTCCAGGAATCGTGCCTTTTGTTATTTGAAATCAAAGTTCGCAATAATGGCAAACCCCGCAAAATTCTAGTTCCGTGTTCCGATGCCTTGCTAAATACCCTCCCTGAACAGCATAGGGAATATATAATTAATATACTGACTATTCTCTTCCTGTAACACGTGGCTATTGACTTGAATGATATTGTCAATTGCATTGCTTATAGTCAATTAATTGTATCGAGTTATCTGATCTAGAGAAGTTTACACGCAACAGATGAATCAGCGTGTTGAAGCATGAGCATGATTTGCTATTTGCATTTGCCAGAGACAACCACTCCTGTACCCATAAGCAGAGCAGTGTCAACTAACCGAGAACTGCTGGCAGTACAACTGAGTATGTGGCATCAGGTTCTGATCTTCTGCTACTCTGTCGGCCAGTGCTCTTCTGTCCACTCTGTTGATTTTGAACTCCCTCTTCACAAAAGATATACTCGGGTGGCTGTCCAACGTCCATGCCTGCAACCAAACAAACATAACCAACTAACGTTGGACGAATTGCTCTCGAACGACTGGCGACGCAATTTAATTCAGAGGGGGCTGTAGCAAAGAAAAACTTTTCTTTATGGGTGCGAAAATCCGACTAGAGAGGGATTCGAACTTTATTTTGTTACCTCTCATATTCCTTATTTTTTCCTTGTCATGTTTTGACGATAAGCCTGCACACCGTGGGAGTATTTCTTATCAGGCACCTATTACAAAAGACATACATATCTGTCATATTGGCACAAAAAATGCCGCGATAGCTTCATACATCTACAGTCTCAAAAAGAACGAAAAAGCAGACCGAAAAATGTTTTTTTTTTGTTTTCTATTTTATCAATTGCTGAGATGTTAAACTTTGACATCTTGACTAAGAATCTGTATAACTTATTGCTGCTTCTATTAGCTGCTCTCAATTAAAATTCAGCTGTTAAAGTGACACACGCTCAGTTGAACTGATCTCCGTGAAATAAAGTACAGAAAAGTCGATTTAAGAGTAAGTAAATTTTTAAAAGTGAAAAAGTCACGTGTGACCAACAGCTTAATCACGCGAACGAAGAAAAAACTTGCCAGAGTTAGATTGACAAATGACATTACGCACGCAATTGACGAAATTGCATGAATGAATGAACAAAAAGCAGATTCGAAGGGATCGTAAACAAAAACATAGCACAGTCCTAACTCAATTCAAAAAAATTTGATTGAATAAACACAAGACTAGACATAGAATGCAAAATAAACGGATAGGTAAAAGCAACTAGAACAAAATCGGACCACAAAACTGAAAAAAGTCAAATTGCGTCATGTCAACAGAAAACCAATCTAGAACGCAAATTTTTGTTCCAGCACATTTTCTCATTCTACTTTGAAATTGGAGTGAAAAAAACTTACGCCGCAAAACCATTCGCTTTTTCGCTCTACTGTTTCGATGTGACCAAAATGACTTCAAAAATCATGAAATTGTGTGAACCGATCTTTAAAAAAGACAGCGCCTCAATACAAATCACACTTTGAAATGCAAAAAAGAGAGCGTCCAAATAATAACCGTTGAGAGGCTAACGTCGGCTACTCAAAAAATACCAAAATGAACTTAATATAGCCTATTCGAACCACAAAAGTTTTGCTCGCTTTCGGAAAATTTCGTCGCGCACCAATTTCTCCCTAGATTTTTTTTTATCCGTGCAAAAAAAAAACTAGGGAGGGTTACGAATACCCGCCCTCTGGTGTTCGCGACAGAAACATTAACAACTCGGCCATCAGGCGCTTGCGATTTCTTACCATACAATCGCTTTTATTTTAGCAACAAACTTAATTTCGGAGTGAGAGAATTGAGAAGATTCAAAAAAAATTGATGATGCAAAACGCAAAACAAGGGCGTAAAAGACACCCGAAAGTCACAACAGTCAAGCAAAAATATCGCAAATAAAACGACAAACATTTTTACAATACTGGCTTCAACCTTCGTTCGAGAGCAATTAATGAAACATAAGCGACTAACGTTGGTTATGCTTTAACGCGTTGTATTGTGTTATGGTTTTGCATCTGATAGAAACAATATCTCTAATTGATCGTTATGAAGTTGATTCTAAGTCAACTTCATAACGAAGTCTAATTGATCGTTATGAAGTCTAATTGATCGTTTCAACTGAGTTGACTACATTGACGATACTCTTACTGAGAATTCAACCGAACGAAATGACCTCAAATGACGTCACTAGAGGTTAATATAAACCACTACAGCCTGATAATTTAAATTTAAAAAAATGACACCATTTTAGAGCACTTTTCATTTGACTTCCAGTACTGAACTTCCGCCGGTTCAGCTGCTGACACCTGTGAATGAGAGAACCCCAGATCAGGCAAAACGAAAAAGTGCGCAAAAATCACTCGAAAAGTCAAAACGATCAAGAGAAAATTTTTGGGATCTTTTCCGTTTGTGCCCCCCCCCCAGTAAGTTATGCTCCCCTTGTTACTTATCACGTGCCACTGCATGGTAAATCATTATGCTTAAAACATGGCACGTGCGTCCAAGGGTTGAGAAAATATGCACCCACTAAGCTAAAGAGCACAAACGGAAAAGATTCAATTTATTTTTACTACAAAAAAGACCAACAGCCGGCATATTGCCGGAAAATAGCCGCCGTTGACGCGCTAGAAGCACATCGGGATTGAAACAGAAAAAGAAAACATACCCAGCAGATTGCTGGAAAATAGCCGCCGTTGATTCCCATAACTTTTATTGGGATTGAAAGAAGAGAAACAATGGAAAAAATGATTTTCGTAGAAAAACGATTTTAAAGTGTGAATTATTTTGACGTTATTTTGTAGTTGAACAAACTCTGTTTCATAGTGAGACAATACAGGAGCTAGTACAAATAGCAATAAGCATTACACATGGTATCTACGACTTATAAGAAACAAGTTCGATAAACGGGCATCTAAAACTGGGCTCTATGGGTTTATCCCGTTTTTATTTCTTTCATTTTTCATTACTGACTCTGTTCATTTTGAATTGCTTTGCTGCGCAACTGCTATCTAAAAGCAATTTGAGCAGAATGAGAGAAGAGTGAAACTAGCCTAGAGAAGTCAAAAAGATTTCACGCAAAATGTCGAAAAGTTGGCAAAATGAGGTAAAACCAAAAATTTTTATCCAACGAAGTAAATAAAATAAGAGCGGTATAATAGCCGGCTGAGAAGCTGAGGCGGCTATTAAAAAGAAGAGACAGAAATTGACAACTTTTTTCCTCAGTTTCAAAAATTGTTTTAATTCAGTGTGCAGTTTCAGTTAAATTCTTAACCTATACTTACTTCAGCTTCTAAACTGGGGTATTAATCTTAACACTAATATCAGCTAGCAATCGCTCTAATAAACTTTGGTAACCTAATTCACTATGACTTAGTGACCGGCCTTTATCGGTTTCTCCCGTTACTTTTGATTTTGATTTTGCTCTTCTTTTGCTCTTTGATTTTGCTCTTTATCGGTTTCTCCCGTTACTTTTGATTTTGACATTGACCGTATTCACTACATTGCATAATTCAATGCGTGAAAGAATTTAGAATCCATTTAGTTGAAACACTGAGTGAGGTAAGTCAGAAGTGAAAATCGTGACTTATGTGAAACGACAAACGTGATCAAAAGGTAAAGCAAATTTTAAAAAAGGAGAGCGCCTAAATAATAGTCATTTGAGAGGCTGACGGCGGCTATTAAACACCTTTACAAAAATTGCTTCAAACTTTGTTCGACATCAATGAAAACGTTTTTGAATGTATGTTAAAACTTTAAATGTATGTTAAAACATTCTATGCTACATACAGACTTTCATGCACCGTCTTCTACAATATCAAAACATAGCCGGCAGATTGCCGGAATAGCTGCGAAAGAATAAACCTGCGTGCCATATAATAGAGATAGAAACAGATACAGATCTAAATTGAAAAATCGACGCCGCTCAAAAAAGTAGGCTAAAAAACAGTCAGCGATAAATTAATAAAGCTTGTTACAATTCATTCCATAGAAGCCTCTTATTAGGGACCTTTACTGCACATATGAGTTCCTTTGACCTTAAACAAATTCAAATTAAACTTAGGTTTTAAAGTGCAAAAGTTATTTTATTGAGTGAGGTAAGTCACGTATGATCAAAATCTAATCACGCAAATAACCTTAAAACTTTCGCTAAAGCGAGTGAGAAATGACGTCACGCGCGCAAATGTCGTTAGCGAGAGGAAGAAGTTATTCAGAAAATTTGACTTTTTCAGCTTTGCTGTGTGAACAAATGTAAAATAAAAAAAGAGCGTCAGACGACGAAACAAAAAACAAAGCCAGAAGAATTCCGGAAGCGACTCGAAGCAAAAAACTTGACAAAAACCCTAATTGCAGCTGAAACCATTACCTTTTTAATAAATCATAAACTCATTACCCCCCTTCCCCCTCCCCCCTCCTCCCCCTCCCCCTCCCCCTCCCCCTCCCCCCCCCCCCCCGCCCTCGGTCTCATCTAAAAATTGGTGAAATTTAAACCACTGTCACCAAGAGAAACAAAATGCCGCAAAAATATTTATTATTGAAAACGTTTGGTAAGGATAAGTGCAAAATAATTAAGACAGTCAAAACACTGATAGTCTCAAAAAGCTGACAGGGCTATCAACTGCCCTCAAACAATTCATGATTCTAATCTCAAAAAGATCGCTAATGCAAACAGCAGATAATAATAACTTAGAAACTAAATTAAATTTTACAAAAAAATAATGCTCAAAGTTAAGAATCAGAAAACTACTACAGTTAGATTGCTCATTACTGCAATTAAGACAAAAACAACATATACTTTTTTCTTCTTGTATATATAATAGACAACATGAACTAATTGAAAAATTGAAATAATCATAGAAAAGCAACCGAGTAATATTTAAAGGCAAAAAAATGTTTAAGAACACCAAGGTCGGAAAAAAATACAAAAAAAGTAATACGTAGAAATTCTGGAAAAGGCTTTCTAGTAAACTCTTAGTACTGCCCTATGTTGAATGAAATCAATTGCAACCCA
>NC_134468.1:88608785-88748630 GCF_964194025.1 Convolutriloba macropyga
AGAGAGAGAGAGAGAGAAAGAGAGCGAGAGATATAGCAAGCAAGGAAAGAAAAAAGAGGACAGAGAAGAAAATAGAGAAAGAAAATTTTGAGGATATCAAATCAGAGAAAAATTGGCCACATTTAGTTCACACAAGAAGCAAAAACTCAAGCGTATAAAACCTACTGAAGAAAGTCAAGAGAAACAATGCTCTAGAACCAACGTTAAACGAAAAAGAGCATATACCCGGGCACTATAACCTTTCTCTATGTTGGAACACAATCAGGACCATATAGCCCAGTGGTAACTGATCATGACTAATGACCTTTTGACCCGGGTTCGATTCCCACGCATCAATTTTTTTAGCCTTTTAGGTCAATGAGCATTTTAGGTCAATAACCTCTCTCGTTGAGCCTTTTAGGTCAATGAGCCTTTTAGGTCAATTGAGCCTTTTAGGTCAATGACCTCTCTCGATTTGACCGCTTAACCATGCTGCTCAACGCACCTCAAACATGCGCTTCGAGAGGCTTCTTAAACATGCAAAAATTTGTCTTTTTTAGAGCTCACGCGTTTAATATACAAGATTTGTACCGTATTTGTATTGCAGTCGCTCTAATGAACATCGATAACCTAAAGCACTGACTTTATCGGACCGGGCTTTATCGGTTTGTCCCGTTTCTTTTCAATTTGCTCTTTTGACCTTTACCGCTCACAACAATGCCTAATTTAATTAGTGATTTTGTTGAACCTATGATAGGGGTGGAAAGAATAAATTTAAATTGCGTATTAAACACGCTTGACATAGATAAACGACAAATCGCACAAAAAAGACCGACAGGACTAATATAATTGCTACAAACTTCGTTTGAGAGCAATTAAAAATAGACGCTCTACCAGTTCAAGATGAACTTGGCTAGAGAGACAGTATTGGGGATCAAGAGAGGGGATCAGAACAAGAGAGGGGGGTATAAGATATATCCGCGTATTACGGTGTAAGACTATAGCACACTCGACTTTTAAGATTAACAGGTTCCTGTTCGAATGCAGTACGGGTGTCTGTTTACAGTAGTTGAGACTGCGTACGACCCATAACAAATTATCGTTCTGTATCTATTCAAGACTGACCTTATGTAGTATAGAAGAGCAAACAAATCACTCTGGAGATGGTCCAGTCTCTTGTAGACGAGGGTGTCTAAATTACGAGAGATGATGTCAAGACTGAGAGGAGGGAGACCCTGGGAGGCACGCTCGAACACAATTGGATACAGACTGTCACTATAACACCTACCATCCTCGTCCTAAAATACGCAACATACTCCTCTATTATACTAAAGCACGCCAATTGCATTTATAAAACATAGGCCGCAAATAGCCGATGCTGACTATATTGCCCTATTCATTATGTTCGAAAATGGATCTTTTCGTTTGTGCCCCCCCCCCCCCATTAAAGTGAGTGCATATTATTTGCACCCCCAAGACGAACGTGCCATATTTTTACATACTGATTTACTATGTAATGGCACGTGCTCTGCAACTGGGGGAGCATAACCTATTGGGGGAGCATAAACGCAAAAGATCCTCGAAAAATGAAAATTCAGAAGCCAAATTTGGACAAATAGCGACGCAGTACACTTTATGGTAACTTAATGCACTCAGTATTTAAATATTAAGCCTTGGTCCCAGCTTTATTGGTTTACCACGTTTCTATTGGTTTTGCTTTTTACCTTGAATGCATTTGTGTAAAATTGCTGAAAAATTTATAAATTCCATTCAGTTGAAACAGTGAATGAAGTCAAATGTGAAGTGATGACTTATGTAAAACAAATTTTAAAATTTAGATGGCAGATTGCCATAACATAGACCCAGTAGCTTTGAAGATCTGCAGCCCCAGAAAGATAGTAAAAGAAACAGACCAAAAAGAAACTTGCTTTTTAAAATGCTGAGATGTTATATTTTAATTTAGAACCTGTTTAACTTATTGCTGTTTTTATGATTGCTGCCCTCAAATTCTTTCAATTGGAGTGACAAGCACTCGCTTGCCCTTATCTCATTGAATTAAAGTAAGGAAGTCATTTTTGAGAGTGAGGTAAGTCACGTGCGATAAAAACTTAATCACGCGAATGAACAAACAACTCTCTCCGTTAAAAGGGAAAAATGACGTCACGCACGCAATTCAATTAAAATCGCATGAACAAAAAACAGATTTGAAGTGATTGTGTCGTCATATGGTCGTAACAAAAATCTTGACGACAAAACAAAACATAGCCTGACGAATTCCGGAAGCAACTGAAATAGTCAGAACTTTACAAAGAAAACCGCACATGCAACTGAAAACATTATCTTCTGACTTAAAACATTAACTATTTACTTCACCACATATGAAACAGAAAAAAATTGTAAAATTTAGACAGCTGTCACCACGAGAAGTATTTGAGCATTGACATTAGAGCAAGTTAAAATTTGTAAAAATTACCACATCTCAGAAGACATAACAAAAGACATAGTTCTGACAGAAACACCACTGAAATCTTGATACTGAAAAACTTCATATTAATAAACAGCGTTCTGACATTGAACTCTTGATAACGCAAAAATTTATGTTGAACATAACCAACTAACGTCGGGCGAATTGCTCTCAAACGACCGGCGAGCGGTTGGCCTAATCAGTAGCAAAACTTGCAAAATTTTGCAAAACTTAAAAAGCTTCCAGATTTCGCAGTGAAAATGTTCCGTACTATTTTTTGTCCAGGAGTTATGTTAAGTAACCCATCTGCAAGAACTGAAAAACTTCGATGGCCACTAATGATTGTTAAACTCAGAAAAGAACAAAATTATTCAAAAATTTCAAAAACAATAGCAAATTTTGAAATCTTGCTAAAATTCAAGATATTAAAATCTTCAAAACCATTCCATTGTTTCAAGAGACTATCCAGTATCCCTATGCCGAGCTTTAAATAGTCACTGGCTCATGAATATCCAAACTTAGAACAATTTTTTAAAATCGCTGATATCAAAATCTTGAAAAACATTCCATTACATCTAGAAGCTATGCAATAACCTATAATTGAACCCTAGAGGAAATTATTTGGCTTTTAAGGCTGGAGAAACCTGAAAACCGACAAAAATTTAAAAACTTGAAAAAATGCAAGTTTTATAAAAAAAAACTGATAAAATTTGTCATATTAAAAAATTGAAAGCCAATCTGTGGCAAATGAAAGTTTTTCAGTAACTTATTATCAAACCCTTAAGAACGCGTTTTTTTGCCCCTGCGTCTGAAAAGACGCGGATAATGAAAAATAAATGTCCAAAAAATTAAAAATTGCACGTTTTGTCAAAAAGCTGCTAAAATTCGTGAAATGTTAAATTCTTGAAAAAATCCATTACATTTAGAAACTATGCAGTAACCTATTTTCAAACCCTAGATAAGGTTTCTCGGCTCTTGTGACTGAAGCAACCTAAAAACCGATAAAAATTTTCAAAAAAACTTGAAAATGCAAAATTCGTAAAAAAATCTGATAATATTTGTCATATCAAAAAATTGCAAGCTATTTCGTGGCAAAAATTTTTTCAGTAACTTATTATCAAACCCGTAAATTTCAAAAAATTTCAAAAACTTTTGAAAAAAATGCAAGTTTCGTCAAAAATATTGATAAAATTTGTCATATTAAAAAATTGAAAACTATTCCGTAGCAAATGAATTCTTTTCAGTAACTTATTATCAAACCCTTAAAGACATTCTCTGGCCCTGCGTCTGAAAAGACGCGGATCATGAAAAATAAATGTCCAAAAAAATGAAAAAATTTGCACGTTTTGTCAAAAATTGCTAAAATTTGTGATGTTAAAATGTTCTACCACCATTCCACTACAACTAGAAACTATGCAGTAAACTATTATAAAACCCTAGAGGGAGTTCCTTGACATCTAGGCAAAAAATACTCAAAAAATGACAAAATTTGTCAAAAAGCTTGAAAAATAGCGAAAATTAGTCTAAAATTGCGAGTCTTTAGCGATTGGTTGTTCGTCAGTAACCAGGGGGGCGGGGGATAGGGGGTGAGTGGAGCACCGGGGGCTGATGGGGAGGGAGGGGGCATCAGAGGGGTGGGGGCAATAGCTTGGTGGGGGTGGGCGGGGGCAATAGTGAGGGGGAGGGAACAACCATGGGGGTGTCTTCAACCTCGAAGAACCGCCCTTCACACCATAAGTATAAGTCTTCAAAATAGTTTGAGCTGAAAGGCTCTAAGAGCACTTAAAGCCCGCTGGGCGCTACCTGTTTATCCTGTTTTTGAGGACGAAAAGTCAAAAACGTCAGACGAAAAATCGGTCAAGCGAAAAATGGCATAAAAAAGACCGGCAGGACTAATATAATTGCTGCAAACTTCGTTTGAGAGCAATTAATAAACACATTTGGTTAGATTGAAAGATGGCCTTAACTTTTAGATCACCAATTGCGTTGGTCAAGTACTGATAAGCTCAAAAACCGATAGTTCTCAAGAAGTTATGAAGCAACCCAAGATAGAACTCCGCATTCAAGTGTGCCACCCAAAAGGCACATTGTGAAATCAAAGGGGAATCACATTTCTAGAAACTAGACTTAAAATATTGAAAATACTTTAAAAAGGGACTCATTTTTTTGTACTGGAATCAATGCAAGTAAGATAAAGATATCATTATCTCCTGCTGCAGATATCAAACAAGTTGAGTTCAAAAAATGCAAAAAAAATCAATAAGACAGAAAAAGTATAATCAAAGGCACAAAATCGCTACAAACCCAAAACCCTACCGAGGAGGACCTATCATTATTCAGAGCAAACATTATTACCTCAAAATTTTAAAACGTAATTCCAGCAAGTTCTATTATGACTTTTTTAAATGAAATCAATTGCGAACCAAAACAAGGAAAATATACGAAAAAGGATAAAATCATTAATTTTTAGTAACTAATAAAAGCAGATCGAACCAAATAAAACCATAGGTCTTAGGCAAAGGATAATGATACTCGCTAGAATGTTAAAATTATGGACACATTGCAAACATAGAAAAAAGACTACTTCCTGAATTTCGGAATGAAAAACCCAAACTGAACGAAACTGCAGCAAAAAACATTTATCTAACAATTCAGCATTCGAGGCTTAAAAAATCAAATTGGCCTATTCCTGGAATCCTGCACAGATAAAACAAGATAAAAACAAATAGCAGATTCGGAGCATCAAAATAATTTGTGGAAGTTTTTCTTCAAACCGCAATTAAGTAAAAAAAATTGACTGAATTGACTCAACGCCAACAGAAAACCAATAAAATACGAAAATAAAAATCCCTGAAGATAATGTAATGGAAAAAAAGCATTTTTAGTTATTAACACCAAAATAAAAAGAACTCTTAAAAAAACTGGCAAGAAGCGGAAATCTGATTATCATAGGTGAGATTTCATAGAACAAAAATAAGTCAGATTATAACAAGGAATTCAACACCCGAATTACCAGAAGGATGTCGTCCCATACACTAATTTTTGAAAAAAGTCCTCTTGAAGGTATGAAAAGGAAATTATTTTAAGCTAAAAAATAACCTGAGAATTATGTGACAACTTTGAGCTTGGAGCACAATATTAAGCTCTCAAAAACACTGTGATATCTATTTCAGAGCTTTACATATTAATAAAGCAAAATCATTTCTACAAAAAAAAAACAAACTACAAGAACCACTAGACCAATTAGACGATGATCTTTGAACGCAACGCATGATCTAATACCTTCTCTCGCTCAGAAACAATCAGTTCACACGGCAATTTTACTCACTTTCGCTTATACTAAAAACGCCGTCTGAACGAATAGTAAGTACTTCCGAGAAAAAAACCTCGAGAAAACCAAAACTCTTCTTCGAGTCATAAAAAGCAAGAGAAAATCAAAAATGGCTTCAGCTAGCGCTCTGCGGCTATTACCCGAAACAACTATGTATAAAACAAATAGCAGCACAAGTCGCGAGAACTAAACATAGCCGGCAGACTGCTGGGATAGCTGCGAAATAGACTTGCGTGCCGTAAAACAGATAGAAGCAGATACAGAAAAGAGTTGGAAAAGAAGAGCTATCGCCGCCAACTTTTAATCAAAGCTGGTGTACATCTGAAAACGTTTTTGGGGTCATAGAGTTTTGATAATCAAGGCGTAAAAATCGGATGCTTTAACCACTAGGCTAACAGTCACTTTTGACCTCTTAAATTACAACCTTTGAGACATGATTTCTGAATTTCAGCAACTGAGATCACGCGAAAAGCACAAAACTCATCGTGAAAAAGTGACGAAGAAACCAAACCAAAAACAGCGCAATATAACTCCGCTCAGCTTGGCAGCTAAACAGGAAACTGGCGCTAGAAATGACCAGGATTGGATTTTGGAAAAGAAATTTCTTGGCCTTCCTCTCTTTCTTGGCCCTCCTCATACAACGATCGTTCTCTCTCTCGGGAAGAGTACCGTCCAATCGGAAGAACGCCAAAGTAACGCCACTCCAGAAACCCGGAAAACCACCCGACTCTCCAGACTGCTACAGACCAATCAGCATCCTCTCTCCTGTGGCCAGGATTGCCGAGAGAGATTTACTGCCTGAGATACAACAGGCCACCGACCTGCCCAAGCAGCAACATGGTTTTCGGAAAGTACATTCGACCGTAACTGCCATCTCAAACCTCGTAGCAGATGTCATAGATGGGTTCAATGAGAGACGACCACCAAGAAGAACGATTGCAGTGGCACTTGACCTCAGGAAAGCTTTGGATACGGTGAACCCGGACCAACTCATCGAATTGATTCTTCAGTCGCGACTAACAGATCACACCAAAAAATGGCTTTCGAACTATCTGAGAGCTAGAGTACAGCGAACGGACCTCGATGGTTTGTTGTCAAAAGCAGCTGTTATCAAAACAGGCGTCCCGTGAAGCTTGTCATATATGCAGGCGATATAACCGTATATGCACAGAGTATAGACAGAAAGGACGCATAAATCGATACATGGACGAACTCTCGCCATACCTTAAGTGGAAACAACTCTTTGTTTCCACTGGAAAATGTGCTTCGATGATCTTCTCGGCCTGGAACAAAGAATGGAAGGAACCGCTAGGGATTAGGCGGGGCAATGCAGATATACCGACAGTTCATTCACTGAAACTACTGGGAGTGACACTAGACCACAGCCTCACTTTCAACGAGCACATCAAAGGTGTCAACCAAAAGGCTCTGAAACGGACCAACGCCATCAAAGCAGTTTGCAGCCGTAACCAAGGCCTCAAGCAACAAGAAGGAACGACCATCTACAAAGCCATACTGAAATCAACTCTCAACTATGGTGCGGCGACATGGACCCCAAATGTATCTGAGACAAACTGGAAAAGGCTTGAAGCACGACAAAATGACGGTTTACGAGCCATTATTGGTTGCCTAAAAATGTCGCTGGTTGATCGCATTCGGACTGAGACAATGTGCATACCCATAAAAAGCATTGCAACATGATTGCCAGCCAGTTCGCAGAGGAAGCACTGCTTAATCCGGGTCACCCCTGTCATGTGAAAACGAAGAAAGACAGCTCCACCCGGCAAGTGCGCAAATCACTGCGTGAACACCACACACAATACTGCCAGAAGCTCCTTCTGGAACCGACATGCAAGAAAAAAATCCATAGAGAAACACTGTCCAACGCGTTGTAGAAAATCTGGCTGAAAACAAAATTTTAAACGATAGATCTCCAGTTCCACCCTACGTCCTGATGCAAAACGAACAAGAACTAACACGCAGCGGTAAAGTAACCCTTTGTCAGCTAAGAAGTGGCTATAGCTCAAAACTCAACAGTTATCTATCGAGAATAGACGGCTCAAAAAGTGGGCTACGCAGGAAATGCAAAAAGGAGCAGGAGACTGTGAGCCACACGATGAGATGTCACCTAAATCGAGAACCGGGCGACCTGTGGACGGACCCTGCAGATGTGCCCAAAGACCTGGGCACCTTATGAGGGGCGGCCCATAAAACAACAACAGGATTGGATTTTGAAAAACCAATTAGTTATAACATCACGCCGCAAAACCACCCAATCTTTTGCTGCACTTCCTGCTTCAGCATGACTACAATCACTACTCAAATTTGATCTGAAAACCAATGAAGAAGTTCAAAACATAGCCCGCAAATAGCCGGATAACAGCCGCCGTTGACTCGGGTGATACATATTAGGATTGGAATGAAACAAAAAAAATTGAGATAGAAACTGAAAAAAATTCTAAGTGTCAAATTCTTCACATTTAATGTGTGAACTCTGCATATTCCGTTAGATTCTAAAATTACTTAATTCGGCTACTAAGTTTAAGGCTATTAAGCACAAAACTAATGCCAACTAGCAACCGCTTTAATGAACTTCGATAACCTAATGCATTATGACCGGGCTTTGAATGTTTATCCCGTTTCTTTTGATTTTGCTCTTTTGACTTTGACCGTATTCACTACATTACGTAATTCAATATGTAAAAGAATTTAAAATCCATTCAGTTGAAACTGTGAGTATAGAGTAAGATAGAAGTCAAGCGTGAAAATCGTGACTTTTGTAAAACGAAAAACGTGATCAAAAGGTAAAACGAATTTTAAAAAAAAGAAAGCGCCTATATAATAGCCGCTGAGGTTGACGGCGGCTATTAAACACATCATAAACAAATAGCCGGACGACTCCGGAACCGGCTCGCTGTAAAATCTGACTTTAACCGCCCCTAACTTATCATTTGAGTCACCTATACATTCACTAAAATACTCAGTTTAAAAAGCAAATGTTTTTTTTTAAAATTCAACACAGCTAGAAAAAGGAAACAAACCCAGCAGATTGTCGGAATATAGCCACAATAACCCAGATTAGGATTGACACAGCAGAGGAAATGCAAATTGAATTATGTACAAAAAAAATTTTAAAGTGCGAACTATTTTCATTTCATTTTGCATGTTAAGACATACTTCTGCGTCTTGTTCAGAGGATACAAGGGCTAGTATCAAAACCAATAAGCATTAGAGATGGCAACTAAGAATTATTAGAATGAAGTTCAAGTAGCCGGCATCTAAAAGGGTTTACCCCGTTTCCAATTTTGATTTCGTTTTTAATACCAATTCTGTTCATTCTAGATTCCTTTGCTGAGCAACTGCCGTTTAAAAACACTCCCTTTCGCACCATACTCCAAATTTCGTCAACAATCAAATCATTCCAAACAATTTTTACTCATTTGATTTCCTGTCTCAATTTCACTCCAATCAAATTGATTTAACAAAGACACTTCTCCAATACTCCTCTTCCAGTCGTAAAGGACAGCGCCCCAATACATTTCAAATCCAGTACATTTCAAATTCATTGATTTTTTTTAAATGAGAGCGCCTGAAAAGTTTATGGCGGCTATTAATCACAATCCCATTTTCCCCAACGTCTCAACTAAGATGACCATTAGAGAAAGTACAACATTCATCTACAGAGGTCAGTCGATAAAGGTGCTAGAAAGATACAAGTTAAACGAATTAGTTTGGCAAGAATTCGTGATCCTACCTCTTTATTGACAGTGAATAAGAAGACTCTCTGCAGCATCATATTCACAACTTCAGACACAACTGGCACTTTGGCATTGTCATTCGAACAGCTTCCATCTGAGGTCAACTCGTGTTTCTTCTCAATCAGAACTCTCATCAGCAAAATTGCATCTTTGTAGATCCTTGAACCAGGTTCGTTGAACTTGCACGCGTTATTAAACATTAGAACGAAGTCGTCAACTAATTCGTTCAAGTCCTCATAGCCGTTACTCGACATTTTCTGATAAATTTTCTGCATGTCAATGGGCTTCGTGATAATTTTGTAATACTCTGGCATATCATTTCGCGTTGGAAGCCTGTAGAATGGTTCGTACAACTCACGACCCGTTCGAGGCGATCTTTTCATCTTGACAGCTTCGTACAGTGTGAACAACTTTCTCTGCATAGGGTTTGAAAAGGCGATTTTATCGACTGTAGTTGTGACAATGGCGTTTATAGCTGACGTAGTGCTGCAGGGTGTATTCATGGGCTGGAAAGCCGGACTTGCCGTCTCAACACTCTGTTGTGAAGTACTCGGGTAATGTCCAGGAGTCACCGAGGAAGTTGAAGCGTTGCTGTTTTGGTTGAACATGGACGGACTCGGCAGAACCAGAGTGGGACAATCCCCACTGCTTGATACAGGATTCACAATAGGACTCAAAGGCGCCCTATTAGCCATGAAATCCGTGTTTGCAATCACGTGATGTGGGTTAGGCGAACTGAAGGATTGATTTTGATCAGCTCCGTTGCTGTTACCGTTTGACTGCGATGAACTGCTGGGCCCGTACCCTGGACGTACTGAGGCCATTCCAAAATTGATTCTCTTCTTAGCTAAAAACGGAGTAATCTTTTGACACTGTCTTTCCTGTGTTTGACATGGTAAAGTTTCGTTGACATTACTGTTCAGCAACATATCTTGATTATATTCTGGCTCAGTTTTGATTACAGCTGAAAAGTTTCACATATTAAGCCGTAGTTTGTTTCATATGATTTAGCAAAGGATGGGAGTTATGATTGGAAACAGTACAACAGTTTAACATGAACACAGTCAAAAAGCATGAAGAAAGAAAAGAAAGAGGGTACTCATACGTGGAACAGAAAGTTTTGAGCCACCTAGTTTGGCACGACCACGTGCAACGGATTTTGTTGGTTTCACAGGCTGTTCTAAAAGTAACAGAACCAAATCAACCTCTCCATTTCACCATTTTTAGCCTAGCAGATACACTCGCCTAAAATCTTAGTATCAAACATCATCGGCACCACCACTTGCAGCTACTGAGATAAGTGCTGAAGAAATGGTGAATATACCCGGCACATTACCGTAAAATAACAGCCATTGATTACCATGACCCCGATTGCAATTAAAACATAAAATGGGCACAAAATATCGTAGTATCAATTTCATAAAACCTTAAGTTAAAGCATAATACCCTATACGTATTTTACATTTACTTCCCTTAATTAGACTAAGCTACAAGTTGACAGGAACAAGGTTAAAAAGGCGCAAATTTCAAAAATTCACTGATATTTTAGAACAAATAAAATTAAACATATCAAATCTAGTAGCTGAAAGCACCATATGGGCTCCGATATACCTCTAAAGGAAGCAATTGATACTGGTCATTACTGAGAATACGTCAAACCACTAAAAAACAAAATATAGGCAAAATTCATGGAAATAACGATAAATAAAGAAGCCATTAAAACCAAAAACTATTGAATGAAAACATTAGAAATGTTCCATTGCATCTCCATTAAAGGCCAATGTGACCTGTCATTAAAGTAATAAAGTGACAAGACACCAAAAAATTAGGGCAGATACGGGCAATTAAAGAAAACTCCAAAAACTGTTTCAAAATTAGATAACTTATAGTTAAAACAAAAAACCGCAATATTAACTAATTTCGATTTACTTATAAAAAGGCCGACACTTTTCGTGAATGTGACTAAGCAGCAGTTTGACCAAAAACAAAATAAGTAATAGTGGCAAAGTTTAAAAATGAATGAAATTTCTTAAAGATGAAAAATCATATGAAAAATCATGAGCCGTGAGGCATCAACTAAGAGCATAAGTTAGGTTCACGGCTGCCTTACAAGGAACCCTATTTGACCTACAATTATTGAGACGAAGTCAAGAGATTAGAAAAGGAGCGGCAAAACATTTCAAACAAGAATTTGAATATTTCAAACTTTTACTTGTCGGTAATTAACATAGAAAACTTAACATAGAAAACTTAATTCACATAGAAAAAGACTTTGAGACAGCGGCCTATTACAATCTGAAAACTTTTCGATTCGACAAATCACGATGAGAACAAAACTTGCAAGACTATCTCTGAGCTTTATCAAAATCACTAGTTAGCGATGAGTAGGGCTAAATGGGGCCGACCGAAGCGAGTCAAAGTTTTGAGAATAAGAACACACCCTCATACCATGAAACTAGAGACCATGAACCAGAAACTATCGTATACTTAGAGACCAGTAAACTGTAAGGCACTAAGAGACCTGCTGAGCCATTGTCAGCACTTGGACGATACCTGTTCATCTTGTTTTTGAGGACGAAAAGTCAAAAAGTTGAGACGAAAACTCGGTCAAGCAAAAAACAGCATAAAGGACTACAGGACTAATATAATTGCCACAAACTTCGTCTGAGGCCAATTAAACACTCTGTTAGGGGCATGAAATCAGGAGGGCAGTCATCTGAGATCCTGAAGGTTGTGACAGGATTTTGTGGGTGGATTTTCCGGCAGATACAACCCAAGTTGGTTAAGGACGCATATTCTGTGCCATTTCCCATGAAAAAAAAACTGAAGTCGGTCAACAAGTCAGATCGAAAAACTCAGCAAACCATTTTTAAAGGTAAAAGCAAGTAGAATGTGATTAAATATTAGCATTTTTGCAAAATTGCCAAAAAAAACAGGTAAAAAGTACGGAAAACGTGAACGAAATTAAGGGGGAAAAGGTAGAATGTTCGCAATACTTTCAAGTTGTGAAACAAAATATGACTGAAGTCACAAAATTGAATGAATAAAAAAACCAGTTGAGGATATAGTTTCCCCACTCCAACACTAAGCTGTGATCGGTATAAAATGTCGATAATGAGCGCTATTTTGTAATCAGACGCACACATTTTTTAACGATGGGATACAGGATTTAGTATCAAAAACCTATCAACATTGGTAACAAAGACAAATTTAAAACAAACTTCAACAAATATCGGGTGTCTAAACTTAAACTAAATTCAGATGAACTTCTCTCGAAAAACAGCCGGGAAGGTGGCACTTTAATTTAGGGGTGTAGCTAGACTCTTTGGGTAAAAAAATTCGGACCTGATAGCGGTTCGAAACCGCCACCTCCCGGATAGCAGTCTGCCGTCTTAACCACAAAGGCAGAACTACATGGTTACTCAACCGCTAACCATCACTTTTAAATTAGAAACTACATTTCAGCATGAGAGCAATTGAAATGAAGAATTAAATCTCGAAAAAGTAACTCAAGAAGTCAGAGTCAAAACAAAAGCGCAAAAAAGATCAATCGACATTTTTTTTTGCATACAGAACAACGCGTTTACAATAATTGCTTCAAACTTCGTTCCAGAGCAATTGAAAATGGGCTTCATGCGTTTATCCAGTTTCCATTGTGATATCGTTTTTCGTTAAGAATCGGCATTATCTGGTATCATGAAAAAGGGTCAGAAAACATCTTACAAAAAAAACAGTACTACTACAAACCGAATTATTTGGGCTGTCAAAAAAACCAAGAAGGCCAATAATAGCTCCGTTCAGATAACGCTATTTTAATAAAAAGCTCGGGAGTCTAAAAACAAGCATCGGGACTTCCTTGTTCAAAAGGAGTTCCTTGTTCAAAAGGAGGCAAAGCAAGGTGACGCCTATCATTTTGACGCTTCAACGCATTCACGCTGTAAAAAAAGCAATGATGCTGATAAAAACAACAACGAAGCCGTAGAGACTTATTATACAGCCTTAAAAGTCTTAAACATAGCTGGCAGATTTCCAGAAAATAGCCGCAATAGCTTCGTAGATCTGCAACCTCAAGAAGAAAGTAAAAGAAAGACAAAAGAATCAATTGAGGGTGAAATGTTATATTTTGACTATGAATCTGTATAATTTATTGCTGCTTCTATTAGCTGCTCTTACATATCTTACACAACCTTCAATTAAAGTGGCATATACTAACTTGACCTTATCTCTTTGAATTAAATTTAAAAAGTAAATTTCTGAGTGATGAAGTCATTTTTGAGAGTGAGGTGTCACCCGTTACCAAAATATTAATCACGTAAATGAACAAAAAAACTCCATCCATTAAGAGCGAAAAATGACGTCACCCGCGCAATTCAGATGAAACTGCATGAACGAATGAACAAAAAGTGGGTGTGACGTCAATTGGTCGTAACAAAAATCTTGACGAAATAAAAAGAAACATAGCAGGACAAGTCCTGGCGTATAATTCAAAGAATTTTCATTGACTAAACAAAAAACTAGACCTAGAACGGACTATAAGTGAATTGGCAAAACCAGTTCTAAAAATCAGATAAAAAAAGCTAAAAAAACACAAAATAATGTCAAATGCCGCCGTTGAACCAAAAACTATCAACGAGAAAAGGAAAATTGGTTCAAACAAAAAACTAGGCCTAGAATGAACTATGAATGGATTGGGAAAACCCATGGCAATGGACTTAGAAAAAAATCCCTTCCAAAAAATTGAAAAAAAAACATACCGACTAACGTCGGGCGAATTGCTCTCAAACGACAGGCGAACAGTTGGCTTCGTCAGCAGCTAGCCACAGTTTAGTGAAGCTAGCTTTAGCTTGATTCGACTCTGCAACTTTCAGTTTTCTGGCCTCGTTAGTAAATGAATCAAATAAAAAAATGATATTTTAAAAACTTTCAAAATATTGCAAAAACTAAAAAAAGCTTCCAGATTTCGCAGTAAAAGTTTTCAAAACTAGTTTTTGTCTGCAAGAATTGAAAAGCTTCGGTGGCCAGTAATGATCGTTAAACTCAGAAAAGGACAAAAATATTCGAAAATTTTGAAACAATCGCAAATCTTACCAAAATCTTGCTAAAATTCAAGATATTAAAATCTTCAAAACCATTTCATTGTCTCAAGAGATTATCCAGTATCCCTATTTAAAGCTCTAAATAGTTTCAATGGCTCATAAAGATCAATAAACTTAGAATATGGAAAAATTTCCCAAAAATTTGAAAAAAAAAACAATTTTTATGAAACAAATTGCTAAAGCGAGAGTCATTAAAATATTGATAACCATTCCATTAACTTTGGAAACTAGGCGAAAGCTTAACATCAAACCTTGGAGGACGTCCCCAGGACCCTGGTGCAGGAAAAAAGATAAGAAATTCAAAAAGTATTAAAATCTTGAAAAAAATATTCCATTACATCTAGAAGCTATCTAGATACCTGTAATCAAACACTAGAGGAGGTTATGTGGCTCTTGAGGCTGAAGAAACCTAAAAATTAGCAAAAAAATTCAAAGAAACTTGAAAAATACAAATTTCATCAAAAAAAATGTTAAAATTTGTCAAATTAAAAACTTGAAAGCAATTCTATGACAGATAATTTTTTTGTTCAGTAACTTATTATCAAACACTTAAGGACGTTTTCTGGCCCCTGCGTTCGGAAAGACGTGATTAATGAAAAATAAAGGTAAAAAAATTGAAAAGATTTGCACATTTTGTCAAAAAGATCCTCATATTCGTTATGTTAAATCGTTGAAACCAATCGAAACTATGCAGTACCCTATTAAAAACCCTAGAGGAGGTTCCTTGACACCTAGTGCTGAAGGAACTCAAAAAATTTCCAAAAACCTTGGAAAAAAATTGAGAAAATTAGTATAAAATTGCGCCCGCGTGTTTTTAGCGATCCGTTGTTCGTCAGTAGCCACGAGTGGGCCCGCTAGGCGCTACCTGTTTATCCCGTTTTTGAGGACGAAAAGCCAAAAGCGTCAGACGAAAAATCGGTCAAGCGAAAAATCGCATTAAAAAAGACCGACAGGACTAATATAATTGCTGCAAACTTCGTTTGGTAGAGATTAAATAGTAAAAATTGAAATGAAATTGTCGCATGTGAACAGAAAACCACTAGCGGGAAAGCGAATTTTTGTTCAAACACCGTTTTCTCACTCTACTTTAAAATTAGAGCAAAAAAATTTCACGCCGCAAAACCACTCGCTTTTTCGCTCCACTTCCTGTCTCGGCGAGACCAAAATCACTACTCCAAATTGACTTCAAAAATATTTAAAATGTGTAAACCGATCTCACAACATAGCTGGCAGATTGCCAGAAAATAGCCGCAATAGCTTTGTAGATCTGAAGTCTAAAAAAAACAGCAAAAAAGAACAAAAAATTCGTCTTTTCATTGAAGGCTGATATGTTATATTTTGATTAAAAATCTGTATAAGATATTGCTGCCTCTATTAGCTGATCTGAAATAACCTTCATTTAGAGTGACACACACCCATTTGACCTTGTCTCTTTGAATTAAAGTAAAAGCCAACTTCAAAGTGAGGAACTCATTTTTGAGAGTGAGGTAAGTCAAATGTGACCAAAAATTTAATAACCCGAACGAACAAAAAACGCTCCACTAAGAGCGAATAATGACGTCACGCACGCAATTCAGTTGAAATTGCATATACGAATGAACAAAAAGTGGGTGTGACGTCATATGGTCGTAACAAAAATCTTGACAAAATAAAAAAAACATAGCAGGACAAGTCCTGACGTACAATTCAAAGAATTTTCATTGACTAAACAAAAAACTAGACAAAGAATGGATCAAAAAAATTTAAAAAACAAAATAATGTCAAATGCCACCGTTGAACAAAAAAATATTAACGAGAAAAGGAAAATTGGTTCAAACAAAAAACTAGGCCTAGAATGAACTTTGAATGGATTGGGAAAACCCATGGCAATGGACTTAAAAATCCCATCCCAAAAATTGAAAAAAAATACCAACTAACGTCGGGCGAATTGCTCTCAAATGACAGGCGAACAGTTGGCTTCGTCAGCAGCTAGCCACAGTTTAGTGAAGCCAGCTTTAGCTTGATTCGACTCTGCAACTTTCAGTTTTCTGGCCTTGTTAGTAAATGAATCAAATAAAAAATTGATATTTTAAAAACTTTCAAAATATTGCAAAAAATAAAAAAAAGCTTCCAGATTTCGCACTGAAAGTTTTCAAAACTATTTTTTGTCTGCAAGAATTGAAAAGCTTCGGTGGCCAGTAATGATCGTTAAACTCAGAAAAGGACAAAAAATGATCGTTAAACTCAGAAAAGGACAAAAATAATCGAAAATTTTGAAACAATCGCAAATCTTACCAAAATCTTGCTAAAATTCAAGATATTAAAATCTTCAAAACCATTTCATTGTCTCAAGAGATTATCCAGTATCCCTATTTAAAGCTCTAAATAGTTTCAATGGCTCATAAAGATCAAAAAACTTAGAATATGGAAAAATTTCCCAAAAATTTGAAAAAAAAAATTTCATGAAACAAATTGCTAAAGCGAGAGTCATTAAAATATTGATAACCATTCCATTAACTTTGGAAACTAGGCGACAGCTTAACATCAAACCTTGGAGGACGTCCCCAGGACCCTGGTGCAGGAAAAAAGATAAGAAATTCAAAAAATATTAAAATCTTGAAAAAAAAATTCCATTACATCTAGAAGCTATCTAGATACCTGTAACCAAACACTAGAGGAGGTTATGTGGCTCTTGAGGCTGAAGAAACCTAAAAATTAGCAAAAAAATTCAAAGAAACTTGAAAAATACAAATTTCATCAAAAAAATGTTAAAATTTGTCAAATTAAAAACTTGAAAGCAATTCTATGACAGATAATTTTTTTTCAGTAACTTATTATCAAACACTTAAGGACGTTTTCTGGCCCCTGCGTTCGGAAAGACGTGATTAATGAAAAATAAAGGTAAAAAAATTGAAAAGATTTGCAGATTTTGTCAAAAAGATCCTTATATTCGTTATGTTAAATCGTTGAAACCAATCGAAACTATGCAGTACCCTATTAAAAACCCTAGAGGAGGTTCCTTGACACCTAGTGCTGAAGGAACTCAAAAAATTTCCAAAAACCTTGGAAAAAAATTGAGAAAATTAGTATAAAATTGCGCCCGCGTGTTTTTAGCGATCGGTTGTTCGTCAGTAGCCACGAGGGGGCCCGCTAGGCGCTACCTGTTTATCCCGTTTTTGAGGACGAAAAGCCAAAAGCGTCAGACGAAAAATCGGTCAAGCGAAAAATCGCATTAAAAAAGACCGACAGGACTAATATAATTGCTGCAAACTTCGTTTGGTAGCAATTAAACAGTAAAAATTGAAATGAAATTGTCGCATGTGAACAGAAAACCATTAGCGAGAAAGCGAATTTTTGTTCAAACACCGTTTTCTCACTCTACTTTAAAATTAGAGCAAAAAAATTTCACGCCGCAAAACCACTCGCTTTTTCGCTCCACTTCCTGTCTCGGCGAGACCAAAATCACTACTCCAAATTGACTTCAAAAATATTTAAAATGTGTGAACCGATCTCACAACATAGGTGGCAGATTGCCAGAAAATAGCCGCAATAGCTTTGTAGATCTGAAGTCTCAGAAAAAAACAGTAAAAAAGAGAACAAAAAATTTGTCTTTTCATTGAAGGCTCATATGTTATATTTTGAACAAAAATCTGTATAAGTTATTGCTGCCTCTATTAGCTGATCTCAAATAACCTTCATTTGGAGTGACACACACCCATTTGACCTTGTCTCTTTGAATTAAAGTAAAAGTTAATTTCAAAGTGAGGAACTCATTTTTGAGAGTGAGGTAAGTCAAATGTGACCAAAAATTTAATAACCCGAACGAACAAAAAACGCTCCACTAAGAGCGAATAATGACGTCACGCACGCAATTCACTTGAAATTGCATATGCGAATGAACAAAAAGCAGATTTGAAGTGGTTGTGACGTCATATGGTCGTAACAAAAATCGCGACGACGAAATATAAAAAACCATGAGAAGGCCAATAATAGCCCCAGCTATCGCTGTGTGGCCATTAAAAAAGACAGCGCCCCAATACAATTCAAATTCTTTGAAATGTTAAAAAACAAGAGAAGGCCAATAATAGCCCCAGCAATCGCTGTGCGGCTATGAAAAAGAAGACGATCAGCAGACTTCTGAAATTGTCTACTAAATAGAAGGCTTGCACATACTACTATAACTGACAACTGAAAATGAGAAGCAGATCAACCTTTGTGCAAATAATTCAATCTGTATGAAAACTTTTAGATATTATTCAAAAAAGGATCATACAAAATGTTCCAACAAAGTTCAGGTACACTCAATTGGCCTACCGTTTGCCCAAATAACTCAAAATAATGTCAGAGCAGAGCTTATTTTTTGAGTGAGGTCATGTATGGTAGAGAAACCTTAACATAACCGACTAAACGTCGGAAGAATTGCTCTGGAACGACTAGTGGGAATTGCTCTAATGAGTTGCAGCCTGCTTCAGTCCGGGGGGGGGGGGGTGTGGGACCAAGGAGTTCAATAGTGGGCTTCAAATAACCACATTAGAGGTAAACATATTCCACTATTAAGATTTAAAGTAAAAAATGGCACCAGTTTCGGCGCACTTTTCATTTGACTTTTAGTATTAAATTGCCGCCATTTGAGTTCAGCTGCTTGAAATTGTGATTGAGAGAGAAATTTAGATCACGCGAAACGCAAAAAGTCAAGGGCGTAAAAGTGACTCGAAAGGTCAAAATCGTCAAGACAAAAATTTGCATAACATAGCCGGCAGATTGCCGGAATAGCTGCGGAGGAATAGACCTGCGTGCCATATAATAGAGATAGAAACAGATTCCGATCTAAATTGAAAAAAAAATCGACGCCTCTCAAAAAAACGAGGTAAAAAACATTCAGCGATAAATTAACAAAGCTAGTTAAAATTCATTCCGCAGAAGCCTCTTATTAGGGACCTTTACTGCACAAATGAGTTCCTTTGACCTTAAACAAATTCAAACGAAACTTAAGTTTTAAAGTGCAAAAGTCATTTTATTGAGTGAGGTAAGTCACGTATGATCAAAATCTAATCACGCAAATAACCTAAAAACTTTTGCAAAAGCGAGTGAGAAATGACGTCACGCGCGCAAAGGCCGTTAGTGAGAGGAAGAAGTCATTCAGAAAATTTGACTTTTTCAGCTTTGCTGTGTGAACAAATGTAAAACGAAAAAAGAGCGTCAGACGACGAAACAAAAAAACCAAGAGCACCGCAATATAGCTTCGCTCAGCTTACAGCTTCGCAGCTATAAAAAAGACACACACGCTTACAATAATTGCTATGAACTTCGTTCAAGAGAAATTAATCACATTATTCAGCTGAAATCAAGCATTATTTAGAATAGAATAATGATTCGCCATAAAATTCATTTTCTGAGCGTTCACGTCACTCAACAGCACAACAAAATAGCAGTTTACAGGTTGAAAAGTATTGTCAAATATGGTTGCAAAAAACTCTACTGAGTCGCAGCAAATAGTCGCAAAAAATTGATACAGACGACGAACTATAAAAGCATGACAAGATCATTAATAGTCTTAGCAATAGCTTCAGCGCTATCTATACCAACTATTCGCAGAATGATACCAAAATTTTATTTATATCGACAAAAGTTGCCTAATGCAAACATCTCTAAATGCAAAAAGAAGAGACCCGACACCTACCCATGGGCGTGAAAGAGGCCTTTTTCTCCTTCAAGAGTGCTTCAAGACGTATGGCATCGTTGTGGATTTGAGAGCCCTCTTCGTTGAAATCCCTCGCATTGGAGAACATCGTGCAGAAATCATTCATGAACTCCTCCTCTGAATTGTACTGAAAATACAAAAGGTTACAAAAACACACAACTAAATTGCTTTGAATCAAAACAACTCTTAGATGATGTGTAATCTGCCAGACAAAAACGTCCTCAGTCCGGATAACGAACGCTTTTCTCATTAAAGTGCTTTTAATTCTCACGAATCGGAGAAGATTCATGTCGAAAACATTCGAGAGAAGTTACCTCATTGCAACGGATCTTCCTGTCAATCATTTTGAGGTCTATTGGGTTCTTGATGTACTCATAGTACACAGGGTATTTCTCTTTACTTGGCAGCTGCATAAACATCTCTGCAGTTTCACGACCATTAGGCTCACTGTGTTTCGCTATCACATTGTACAAACTTCTCAGTCGCTTTCTCAGTTGATCCAAGTCAGTTTTCAGTTCTGGACAAGGAGTTCCGTCTGGTCCCAGTGGGATGAGTTTTGTGCCTGGTTTGCGTCCTGGTTTCCTCTTGTTAGACACAAACTCCTCACTGTCAACTCCTTTGAAGTCGATGTCAGCTTTCCTCTGAGTTACTGCGTCCAGAAGAAACTCTGCGTCCTGAGATCCAAAATTTAACAGTTCTCCTCAAAGTAGTAACATTTTTTCCAAATTTCCCTCTTAGCATCGTTCAATGCTATTTTCATATCTTTTGTCTCTATCCGTTCACATGTCAAACCGAGAAGTCAAACCAAAGACGGCGAATTTACCAAATCTTTTAAACCTTAGTAATTTCAGGAATTGATTTCAGATTTTCAGCCAAACAAATTTAAAACTATCAGTTAAAGAGAAAACAAGCAAAATATTTCATCAGAAAAATATTTCCTCCCCAATTACACAATAAATTTTTGGGGTTAAAAAAGGAACAATTGAACCATCTGCAATTAAAGCATGCAGTGTACTGTATAAACTAACCCTGTATATTTGGGAGTCAACTCTGTTGTACTTTAAGCAGTTGTTAAACATGAGACGGAAGTCATCGAAGCAGTGGTTCAAGTCTCTGTATCTGCTCTTCTTGATCTTGCTCTTGATTCTCGCGAGAGACATGGGACGCTTAATCTCCGTGTAATAGTCTGGATATACTCTACAGCAATCAAACAACACACTTGTATTATGATTCGGTAATATTCGTTTCACTCAATCAAACCACCCTTTTCAATTTGAGTGGTTAAGCGAACGATTACAAACCCATTATGGACATGAGATGAAGAAAAACTTCTTACATCAAATCAAATCAAATCTATGGTTCAAAGGCAGTAATAGTCTGTTCTCTTCAACAGGCGTGTTGTTAAAATTTAGCGTGAAATCATAGAAGTACTGCCTTAGCTATAATAATTACGCATTGATTGTTTTTATAGTTTACACGGCAAGAAAGCTACCTCACTCACTTTTTATTGGGGAGGAGTTTGAACTGTTTGCAAAGTTTGATTCCAGTGACTGGATTGACGGGTGTGATGACACATGTCCAGAGTGCCCAGTAGGGAGACACACCAATGCCATGCTCCTCGTCATCGACATCTTCAGCCATAGAATCATCCTCCACTTTGCCACCACCTTCACAATCACAAAACATGTTCAAACGGATCGCCAAACAACCGAAAGTCAACAAACGACAATCAGCTGATTTTTTTCTCAATTTGACTTTATTATTTCGATATTTTATGAACTGATGAAACCGTCATTCAAATTATGCCACTGGAAAAATTCTATTCAAAACATGATCGGCAGATTGACGGAAAATAGTCGCCATTGGTTCCCATGAGCCCGATTAGGATTGAAACGAAAAATCCAAAAATCGTGCCCTTATGATTGGATTTTGTATTTAGGCACACTCCTGCATTTTAATGAAAGGATACAGGAATTACTACCAATACAAACATAGCCAGCAGATTGCCAGAAAAGCCGCCGTTGACGCGCATCTGGATTGAAACAGAAAAAGAAAAAAGAATGAGATAGAAATTGACAAACTTTTCTCCTAGGTTTCAAAAAGTGTTCTATTTCAGTAAGCAGTTTCAGATAGATTCTAGAACTATACTTGATTCAGCTTCTAAACTGAAAGCCAGTAAGCTTAATACTAATGTCCGCTAGCGATTGCTCTAATGAACTTTCATAACATAATGTTCCATGACATAATGACAGGGCTTTATCGGTTTATCCCGTTTCTTTTGATTTTGCTTTTACATTGACAAAATCCACTTTAATGCGTAATTCAATGCGTGGAAGAATTTAAAATCCAATCAGTTGAAACAGTGACTGAGGTAGGTAATGAAACAAACGTGAAAATCGTGACTCATGTAAATCGAAAAACGTGATCAAAAGGTCAAGCGAATTTAAAAAACAGCAGGACCAGTCCTGACTTACCATTCGGAGAACTGAAGCAACTAAAGTCCACAATATCAGACTATTTAAAAGATCAACCTCCGATGAAAAGCAAAACAAATACAAAAACCTCCGCGGAAGTAAAGGGAGCCCTGAAAAAATGGAAAAAAACATTTGTATGCAATTTCTTTTAGAAAGTGTGAAATCCAAGTTATTAATCTCATCATCCCCAAATTCAAAGCACTTTTACAATGGACTTATCGACAGCAACCATCAATTATGTAGAAAACCACTGCAGATATAATAAAAAGAACAAAACATTTGGCGAAAAAATTTTTACAAATGTTTTTTCGTAAAATTAGGCGACATCAATGTCACAGATACAAGCAACTAAAAATTAAATCCTTCAACATCTAATCATTATCTATCAGTATAAAAAATGTAACGTAGCCGGTAGCTTGCCGGAAAATAGCCGTCCTTGACGCACATCGGGAAGGAAACAGCGAAACAAAAAAGAGGAGATAGAAATTGACAAAAATTGTTCCAAAAATTGTTCTAATTCAGTGCGGAAATTCAAAGAGGTTCGAAACCTATGCATACTTCAGCTTTTATAATGTAGGGTATTAAGCTTAATACTAATATCAGCCAGCAAACGCTCTAATGAACTTTGATAATTTAATTGAAAGACTTAATTACCAGGCTTTATCGGTTTATCACCTGTTTTGATTATGATTTTTTGACTTTGACGACCTTTGCCACATTGCGTAATTCAATGCGTGAAAGAATTTAGAGCAGGTAAGTCAGAAATCAATAGTGAAAATCGTGAATCATGTAAAACGAAAAACGTGCTCAAAAGGTACCGCGAATTTTAAAAAAGGAGAGCGGCTAAATAATAGCCATTTAAAAGGCTGACGGCGGCCATTAATCAACTTCAATTAAAGTATTTCGAGAAACACGCAACAAAAGTAGCATTAAATGAAGGCAACAATCAAAAGCTCAAAATAGTCGTAACAAATGATGGCCAAAAGAATCAAAAATAGCAAACCATCTAAACATTAAATAAATTCTTACACTAACTAAGTTATGTCTGATTGGAAAAAATGAGAGCTATCAATTTTGAGATTAACCGACAGAAAAAAAATACAAAAAACGGTCATAATACAACAAAAAAATTGGAAAAGAAGTATTGTCAAATTCATTAAAACCTGCATTTGCAGAGTAGTTAAAACTAATTGACACGAAAAAACTTACCAATATATAAATGGAAATTACAAGATCCACTGAGAGCTTTCCATAATAGGACTTAAGTGAAAGTACAAAAAAGAACTAAACAAGGAAAAATTCAAAATAAAAATAGCTAATTTTTTTCAAAAACATTTTTTGTCAAAGTCGTTAAAAGAATTAATTTCAGCTCAACCAGTAAATTAATTCGAAAATGCATCAACAGAGCAACTCAGATCTTTCATTAAAGGGATTATATAAAAAACAACAAAAAAGAAAAAAAAGTAGAATGAAAAACTTTTGTTTGATTTCGCCCGCAAGACTAAGCCCGCAGATTGCCGGAAAATAGCCATCGTTGACGCGCTTGAAGCATATCAGGATTGAAACATAAAAAGACAAAAAGAAGAGATAAATTGACCAAATTTTCGCTATTTTTTTTTCAGTGTCAAAAAGTGTTCTAATTCGGCGTACAGTTGCCGTTCGATTCCAAAGCAACACTTAATTCAGCTTCTAAACTGTAAGCTAATCAGCTTAATACCAATGTCAGCTAGTAAACACTCTAATGAACTTTGATAACCTAATTCTCAATGACTTAATGACGGTCTGCATCAGTTTATCCCGTCTTCATTGATTTTGCTCTTATGACCTTGACCGTATTCACTATCTTGCGTAATTCATCGAATGAAATGCGTAATTCATGGATTTAAGTAAATCAGAAGTCAAACGTGAAAGTCGTGACTTATGTACAACGAAAAATGTCAACAAAAGGTAAAGCGAAGAAAAAAAGGAGAGCGCCTAAATAATCAATCGCCGTTTGAGAGGCTGACGGCGGCTATTATTATTTTTAAAGTCTATGAAAACAATTGGCTGCCTTTTGGGGGTTCAAACAAGTGCAACTATGCAGTATTAGAAATAGATATCGGCTTTTAAAATCTTTTTACAGAAAATGAAAAAACAGCAAAAACAACAGAAGTCAAATTGCCGCAGAAAAAAAATTCGCTCTCAAAACCGATATTCTGTTCAAATTCAATCTCTCAATTCACTTTAAAAGGCACTTTGAAAAAATACGACTTTGACTGCTCCACTTTCGCTCCTCTTACTACACCAGCGTGGCTAAAACCACTACTCCAATTGAACTTCTCATTGACGAGAAAAGTTCAAAAAGTGAACAGATCTTTAAAAAAAGACCGCACACCAAACCAATTCAAATTCTTTGAAATGTACAAAAGGAAAGACCCTAAATAATAGCCATTGAGAGGCTAACGGTGGATATTAATAAACAATTTGGAAAATTAGACTAATTGGAAGTTAAATACCGGGCATATGAAATTGGGCTTCATGGGTTTATTTCGCCAGCGGTTTTGACTTCATTTTTCTATAGTTACTCTCTTCATTTTAGATTGCCTGGCTGATAAACTGCTCCCTAAAAGTATTTCAAAAATTCCAACTCAGTCGCAGCATATATTGTACTGCGATAATCTCTTTAATACAATGAATGAAAAAAATAAAAATGAACTTCCCGAAAAGTTCAACACGCGAAAATAAGATGCCCTCGGATACTAAAAACTTGTTCAATCATACTTTTCAGTCTAACTTGAAATCAGTATGAAAAACTACAGTCTGACAATTCTCGCGTATTCACGCTCCTTGCTAATGCTCCTCAACAAAAATCCTACTACAAATTGACTTTTCGTTGACATCAAAAATCCCATTTTTCCTTAAAATTTTCTTTAAAATTAATCTGAAGCTAGGTCAAAACTTTGCAACACTGCTCTATTTCAGGCCTTCTTTTTAATGTTATGATACTCAACTGACACTGAAAGAACTCAGAATTTCGCGTCCAGGGTTCTTTTCAGGTATATCCACAAAAACAGTTGCTCAAAAAATCAATTATTTAGCTCAAGCTATTATGCAGCTCAACTTCTCAAAGGGCACAACCGTACCAATCTAGCGCCAAGGAAGTACAAAGAACATAGCTCACAGATTGCCAGAAAAAGCCGCAATAGCTGCAGTCTCAAAAAAAAACAGTAAAAAAGACAGACTAAAAATCGTCTTTTCATTGTAGTCTTTTCATGTTATATTTTGATTAAAAATCTGAATAAGTTTTTGCTGCCTCTGCTCTAAAACTTTTAAAATTTCAACACTTCAAAAAAATAAGTTGGTACACAGCCATCTTTGACGCTGCTATAAAAGCGCAAAACAACAAAAAATTTTTTTAAAAAATTTCGCATGAAAACAGTAAGTCTTCTAAAAAATACAAAGTTTCCAGTAGCAAAACCTACGAGTAGCTGCCAAAACCGACGCTACAATTTTGTTGCACAAGAATAAATCGGGAAACGCCTCCGAATGAAAAGACCTAACTTTCACAAAGCAATTATTCAACACAAGCAGTTACCTAAACGGCTCGGATATCATAGTAATGAAGAGATCTCAAATATAACGTTAGGAAAAAATCAACTGATTTAATGATACTGCTACAGTTTGCAATTATTTTATTGGTTAAGAGGAGTATTTGTTAGTTAAAGATTTGAACAGCCGAACGCCAGTATCGGTTTTCGATCATTTTCACAAATCAAAGATACTGAATTGTATTGTTGTGCTATTTTTCGGTTCTCCGCTCGAAAAATTTTGTAAAAAAAACATTCAGCGATAAATTGAAAGCTTGTTAAAATTCATTGCACAGAAGCCTTTTCTTTAAAAACCTTTCTTACACATTTGCGTTCCTTTGACCTTAAGTTAATTTAAATTAATTTAAGTTATAAAGTGCAAGAGTCATTTTATTGAAGGTAAAACACGTATGATCAAAATTTAATCACCCAAATGAGTAAAAAAAACGTTGGCTAAAGAAAGTGAGAAATGACATTACCCGCGCAAATGCAGTTAGTGAGAGCAAGAAGTCATTCACAAAATTTGACATCAGCATTGCTGTGTGAATAAATGTAAAGCGTCAGACGACGTAACACAAAACGTAGCCGGAAAAATTCCTGAAATGACTCGAAGTCATATCCTCCGAACGAACTGCTTCAAATAGCTAATATCTCCATGGAGAATGCGTCAGTGCTGAGAAAACAACAGTCTTAACTCAAAGAACAAAAGAACGTTTACGACAAAATTAGCATGAAAAAACATACCCGGCAGATTGCCGGAAAATAGCCACCGTTGATTCCAATAAGCATGATTGGGATTGAACGAATAGAATATAATGAAAAAGATTTTTGTACAAAAATATTTTTAAGTCCGATTTATTTTGATGGCATTTCGTAGTTGAACATACTTCTGTTTCTTAGAGAGAGGCTACAGGGGCTACTATCAACACCAATAAGCATTAGAGGTGGTAACTAAGACTTATAGGAACGACGTTCAAAAAGCGGGCATCTAAAATTGGGCTTTATGGGTTTATCCCGTTTCTATTTCTGACTTCAATTTTTTTATACTGACTCTGTTCATTTTGAATTGCTTTGCTGAGCAACTGATGTTCAAATTCACTTTTAGCAGAATGAGAGAAGAGAGAAACTAGCCTCGAGAAGTCAAAAAGATTTCACGCAAAATGTCGAAAAAGCGTCAAAATGGTAAAGCGAAAAAAAGTTTGACGAAGTAAAAAAAATACGAGCGCAATAATAGCCGGCTGAGATGAGGGCGGCTATTAATTAGGTACAATCAATTTATTTTCGATTAAGTACAAGTACACATACAAACGAAAACCGTCGTTTCATGCACTGAAAACAACTTATCCAACCACAAAAAATTAACTAAGTCTTAATGAACTCAAAAACATCGGCGTTTGACCTCCACTATACAACCCACCAAACATATAAGATGCGTTGACCTTAAAATTATTCAAACTAATGCAAAAATACAATATTTTAAAATGCAAAAATCATTCTACTGAATGAAGTCACGTATAATCAAAATCTAATCACAGAAATGACCTAACTTCTTTAACAAATGACGTCTCGCATAAAAATGCTGTTAATGAGAAGAACCCAATCAGAAAATTTGACTTTTTCAGCTTTGCTGTGCGAACAAATGTAAACCGAAAAAAGAGCGCCAGACGACGAAACCAAACCACGAACACCGCAAAATAGCTCCGCTCAGCTTAAAGTTTTGCAGCTATAAAAAAGATAATTTTTACAACAGAAGTCAAAACGGTCGAGCTAAAAAACAGCATAGAAAACGACTACTATAATACCTATAAACTGCATTTGAAACATGTTCGAAATTGGCGCCAAATAGGGTCTTGTATTTGGACGTACCTGCACCTGGGAGCGTCTCTGAACTGGTGTTGAGTTCGCTGTCGTCAGCTGACTCGCTGTCTGAAGATGTTAAGTACTCCTCAAAGAACGCCTCAATCTTCTGGATCAAGTGTTCGTCCTCAGGCGCCCTAACATTACAGATACTCAAAATTGAACCACCTCAACCACCATTAGCCTCACTTCCAGTGCTAGCTGATTAACAGTCGAGTTACTTTTCATAAAACTTAAATGAGAAACCGATCTTCACATTAATTAAAACTGTTAAGTTAAGCATTTGGTACCGACAACGGTCGTGTAATGTAAATAAAATGAACTGGACAAGGTTCTAGGTTTAATATGATATACGAATGTTGACTTACTTCTCAATCTGAAATTTGTAGATCAAGGAGGAAGCCAGCTTCTTGATGGTGAGGGCGTCTTTGAACACTTGGGAGCCGGGCTCATTGAAGGTTTTGGCATTGTTTATAACCAAAGTGACATCTTCCTCAAACTGCTGCAGGGAGTCGTACTGTTCCAGCTGTAAAAAATTAAAACTTTGAACATTACCAAGGAGGAGCACAACGAGGCTTCTGTAGTATGTGTTTGGGCTCAATGTTGCGAAGGACCCCTCTCATCTACAAAACTCGGCTACACTTTTCGAAATGATCCACTAATTAAACCCACTAAAACATGTGAAACAATCCTTTGAGAACTGACGAACCTTGAGCTTCTTGAATATCATCCAGAAATCGATGGGATTAGTGATGACCTCATAGTAGATGGGGTAGCTCTGAGCACTCGGAACCCTCTTGAAGATCTCGGCAATGTACCTGTCATCTTCATGAACACTCAGCAGATTATACATTACATGAGCTATGATCATCCTCGACTCTGAAGGGCTCAAATTCTGCATCACTTGACCCACTGGGGCACCGGAACCCGAAATAGAAGCCTGTTTTGAGGTACTCGGACTTGATTTCATCACTTGCTGCTGTTCTTGCTGGCCCACACCAGTTTGTTTAGGGGGTTCAGACTTAAATGAAAAGCATTTAATAGTCGACCGCCAAAAATAGTCTGAGTAAACACATTTTTTTGACATGAAATTCTCCAATCTACTTCAGGCTGATTCACTGCTAAGTCAATTCTCAGTCTCTTGAAGAAAGATGTCCTCTTTATGAATTAAATGAGCAAAACCATTTGATTCTACGGAATTGTAACATGCATACGCACAGACAGGCAAGATAAGATAGAGAGACAAAGTAAGTAGAGATAAAGTAACGAGAGAACACTTGCCATCATTAAAGACTTGTAATATTCCATCTTCAAACGAAACAATTAATCACTCATGAATTTCTTTGCACATTTTTACACCACAGCCACATTACAATTCTTTTTATGAATTGTCTTTTATTTTGATAACTTTATCGCTCTTTAATACTGATGTTAAATTTTGTTGTCTACACAGCCTACCTTTGTTTAAATCATTGAAGTGATAGTGATACTAACCTCGCTAGCACGAGTGACACTTTCAAGCACTTCTGCTTCATGTTTGACAGAGAGGAACATGTTCCAGAACTCACAGGCGTCCTTGTGCTCCTGGCTTGATCTCTGAAATTAGACAGTTGGCTTATTGCCCGAAATTCGCTGCGATAGCTTCACAGATACTGAAGTCTCAAAATGCGAATGAAAAGAATGAGACCTAAAAAAAATACTCCTCTTATTAACAACCTCTCTAAGCATCGCAAAAAGATACTTGAGAAAGAGAAGCTATTTTCAGAGTGAGGAAGATCATGGGTGAAGAAAAGATATTCAACTCTAAGAACTGAGAAATATAAAAGAACATAACCGACTGAAGTCGGGCGAATTGCTCCGAAACTACCATCTGGCTTCGTCAGTAGCTAGCTACGGTTTAGTGAGGCTAGCTTTAGCTTAATTAAAGGGGCGTGAGGTGAGCACAGCGAGGGGGTGTGAACCAGGGGGGGGGGGGGGGTGATAGGGCAAACGTTGGGGTGTGTGTGTGTGAGTGCGGGGGGGGGGGTCTTCGCCTTGTCATTACGGCCTGAACGATGCACAGAGGTGGGGATTGGGGATATGAAATGAGGGGGGAGGGGGGGCTGATGAGTATACGTCTTCAATGAGTATACGTCTTCAAAACAGTTTCTGTGAATCGCATACTTTGAGATTAGTGAGTTGAGCGGCTCTAAGAAAACTTGATGCCCTCTGGTTGCTATGCTAACTGTTTATCCTGTTTTCGAGGACGAAAAGTCAAATGGGCCAGGAAAAAAGTCGGTCAAGCGAAGAGCAGATCACAGGACAAATATAATTGTTACAAAGCAATTAAAACCAAAATTCTCAATTTGGTGTCACAGCAATTGAAAACTTTAATTATAGTAATCACTGACTAGAGAGCTCTTTTATTAAATGAGTTCCAACTCTTGCAAAAGTTTTCCCCACCAGAACAAAAATAAAAAAGATCGATAGAAGCAAAAAATCAGTAAAGAAAACCTAGTCCCCAAAAGTTTTCAGAGAACTCAATTCAGTTATGTTCTATTATTGCTTTTACCTTATCCTCAGAACTATCTCACAGATATTGGAATAAAAGGCAAACAGAAAAAAAAAGAAAGGTAAATGAAAAAAACCTAAATCTTTTTAATTATATACACATTCAGAAAAGACAAAAAATACGTCTTGTCAAAAAGTGAGGACCGCAATACGCTATTTAAAAAGCCGTTTTGCCATAATTACTGATTACAAAAAACTCTTATAAAGACCTAAGAATACGAAAGAAAAAAATATATAAACAGATAATTGCAGCCACAATCTAAAACAATTTGTACAAAAACTAAAAACTACCAAAATAAAACATAGCTGGCAGATTGCCAGAAAATAGGCACAATACCTTTGTAGATCTGCAGTTTCAAAAAGATGTAAAAAAACAGACCAGAAAAATTCTATTTTATTGAAAGCTGAGATATATATTGATTAAGAATCTGTTTAACTTATTGCTGCTTCTATAATTGCTGCCCTCAAATACCCTTAAATTAGAGTAATACGCACTCTCATGACCTTATCTCATTGATTCAAAGAAAAGAAACATCAATATCAGAGTGAGGGAGTCATTTTTTAGCGTGATATAAGTGACTTTCGACCAAAAACTTAATTACGCGAATGAACGAAAATTCTCTTCATTAAGTGTGAAAAATAACGTCAAGCACCCAATTCAGTTGAAATTGCATGAGCGAATGAACAAAAAGCAGGTTTGAAGTAGTTGTGACGTCATGTGGTCGTAACAAAAATCTTGACGAAACAAAAAAACATCGCCGGAAGAATTCCGGAAGCGGCTCAAATCGTCGGAGCATTACAAAGAAAACCATAAATACAATTGAAACTATTACCTTGATCATATCTCTTTGAATTTAAGTAAAGAAAAGTCAATTTCAGAGAGAAGTCATTCATGAAGATGAGGTAAGAAACGTTTTACCAAAAATTTAATGACGCGAATGAACAAAAAAAAACACTCGCCACTAAGATTGAAAAATGACATCTCCCGCATTTCAGTTGAAATTGCGTAAACGAATGCACAAAAAACAGCCTTGAATTGATTGTGACGTTATATCGTCGTGCAAAAAACTTGACGAAACAAAAAAAACAAGAGAAGACCAATAATAGCCTCAGCTATCGCTTTGCGGATATTAGTAAAACAAATAGATGAAATCAGCCAATTATTCGGTTTTCTTGATGCCCTATTCTGTTAAAAAAAAAATTCAGCAAAAATACCTTTACACGGCCTTTCACTCACATCCGCTGTCCGGTGAAAACGCCGGCCGAAAACAGTACTTCCGTTAAAAAAAACATTGCAGGAAGAATTCCGGAAAAGGCTCGAAGTACGAAGCTGAGAACATTCCTGTTGGAGTCACCACCATAGAGATCGCTAAATCATTGTCGGCATAAAAAAACAAACTATTTTATGAAACTGCACATTTCTTTAAAAAAAATGATTAACTTCTGAAACATAGTCGGCAGATTGCCGCAAAAAGCCAAGATTCACGCGCTTGACGCACATCGGGATTGAGGCAGAAAAAAAAGAGATAAATATTGACAGACTTTATTCCTTCAGTTTCAAAAAGGTGTTCTTAATCGTTGAGCAGTTTCATTTAGACGCTAAAACTATACTTAATTCAGCTTCTAAACAAAAAGCTATAAAGCTTAATAATAATGTAAGCTAGTAATGAGCTTGCCGTAATGAACTTTGATAACCTAATGCAATATGACTTAATGACCGGGATTTACCGCTTTATCCCGTTTCTTTTGGTTGTGCTCTTTTAATTTCGACTGTACTTACTAAGTTGCGCAATTCAATGCGTGAAAGAATTTAAAATCAACTCAGTTGAAATAGTGAGTGAGGTAAGTCAGAAGACAAGTGTTAAAATCGTGACCCATATAAAACGGAAAAACGTGCTCAAAGGTAAATCAAATTTTAAAAAATAGAGAGCACCTAAAACAAGCCGTTGAGGGGCTGCGGCCATAAAAATGGAATAAATTCAAAAATTGTCGAAACCTCAAGGAAACTCAATTTTTTCAACCAAAAAAAATCTCTTTAAAAAATATGAATATCTGTACCCAAACAAAACTAAAAGTAAACAAATCTAAAGGCGTCCCAAAAGAACAAACATATCTGACAGTTTCGTTGTGCAGTTTCATTTAGACGCTAAAACTATACTTAATTCAGCTTCTAAACAAAAAGCTATAAAGCCTAATAATAATGTAAGCTAGTAATGAGCTTGCCGTAATGAACTTTGATAACCTAATGCAATATGACTTAATGACCGGGATTTACCGCTTAATCTCGTTTCTTTTGGTTGTGCTCTTTTAATTTCGACTGTACTTACTAAGTTGCGCAATTCAATGCGTGAAGGAGTTTAAAATCAACTCAGTTGAAACAGTGAGTGAGTTAAGTCAGAAGACAAGTGTTAAAATCGTGACCCATATAAAACGGAAAAACGTGCTCAAAAGTAAATCAAATTTTAAAAAATAGAGAGCACCTAAAACAAGCCGTTGAGGGGCTGCGGCCATAAAAATGGAATAAATTCAAAAATTGTCGAAACCTCAAGGAAACTCAATTTTTTCAACCAAAAAAAATCTCTTTAAAAAATATGAATATCTGTACACAAACAAAACTAAAAGTAAACAAATCTAAAGGCGTCCCAAAAGAACAAACATATCTGACAGTTTCGTTGTGCAGTTTCATTTAGACGCTAAAACTATACTTAATTCAGCTTCTAAACAAAGAGCTATAAAGCCTAATAATAATGTAAGCTAGTAATGAGCTTGCCGTAATGAACTTTGATAACCTAATGCAATATGACTTAATGACCGTGATTTACCGCTTTATCCCGTTTCTTTTGGTTGTGCTCTTTTAATTTCGACTGTACTTACTAAGTTGCGCAATTCAATGCGTGAAGGAATTTAAAATCAACTCAGTTGAAACAGTGAGGGAGGTAAGTCAGAAGACAAGTGTTAAAATCGTGACCCATATAAAACGGAAAAACGTGCTCAAAAGTAAATCAAATTTTAAAAAATAGAGAGCACCTAAAACAAGCCGTTGAGGGGCTGCGGCCATAAAAATGGAATAAATTCAAAAATTGTCGAAACCTCAAGGAAACTCAATTTTTTCAACCAAAAAAAATCTCTTTAAAAAATATGAATATCTGTTCCCAAACAAAACTAAAAGTAAACAAATCTAAAGGCGTCCCAAAAGAACAAACATATCTGGCAGATTGCCAAGAACTAGCTGCAATAGCTTCATAGATCTGCAGTCCCAAAAAAAACCAGACCAAAAATGCTCTTAATTAAATGATGAGATGTTATTTTTTGACCAAATATCCAAATATTTCTGCCTCTAAAAACATTGCTGCCTCTATTAGCTGCTCCTCACTTAGAATGACAAACATTCATTTCACCTTATCTCTTTCAACTAAAGTAAAGAAAAGTGAATTTTAAACTGAGAAGTCATTTTTGAGAGGTAAGTCACGTGTGACCGAAAAATTAATCAGTCACTCGCTTTTTCGCTTCACTTCCTATTTCGATGTGACCCCAAATCACTTCTCCAATTTGACTTCAAAATCACGAAAATGAATGACAAATCTTATAAAAAAGACAGCGCCCTAGTACAATTGAAAATCTTTGAATTGTAAAAACCAAAGAGAAGGCCAAAAATAGACCCAGCTATCGCTGTGCGTCTAATAAAAGAATACACCACAACCGTAGAGCAACTAGAATGAACTAGAGAAAAATGGAAACAAAATCTAATTTGCCAAGAAGGTAGTCATCAGCATCTTACTGTTTCAACTACACTCGTTCATAAACAGAGCGGGTAGATTGCAAGAAAATAGCCGCAATAGCTTTGCAGATCTGCAGTCTCAAAAAAAAAACAGTATAAAAGCCAGACCAACAAATAGTCTTTTTATTAAAGGCTGAGAATGTTATGATTTGATTAAGAATCTGTATAAGTTATTGCTGCCTCTATTAGCCTACATTCAATGGACCTTATCTCTTTGAATTAAAGTAAAGAAAAGTCATTTTCAAAGTGAGGAAATCATTTTTGAGAGTGAGTTAAGTCACGTGACCGAAAAAATGATCACGCAAATGAACAAAAGAACTCGCTCCACTAAGAGCGAAAAATGACGTCACGCACGCACTTCAGTTGAAATTGCACGATCGAACGAACAAAAAGCAGATTTTAAGTGATTGTGACGTCACAGGGTCGTAACAAAGGTCTTGATGACGAAATAAAAAAAAAACAAAGCAGGAAAAGTCCTGACGTACAATTCAAAGAATTTTCATTGACTAAACAAACATCTAGACCCAGAGCGGACTATGATAGAATTGGCAAAACCAGTTCTAAAAAATCAATCAAAAAACTAAAAAAAAAACACAAATTAACCAATGTCAAAGAGCCGCCGTTGAACCAAAAACCATTAGCGAGAAATGGAAATTTGGTTTTAAAAAAACAAAACCTAAAATGAACTATGAATGGATTGCAATAACCATATAGAAAAAATCAATCCAAAAAATAAAAGAAAACAGTAACAATCAAAGTGAAATTGCCGAATGTAAACAAAAAAACTACTAGCGAGAACGCTATTTTTTGTTCAAACACCGTGTTCTCACTCTACTTTAATTTTAGAGCGAAAAAGTTTCACGCTGCAAAACCATTAGCTTTTTCGCTCAACTTGTTTCGGCTTTACCAAAATCACTACTCCAATTTCACTTCGAAAATCAGGAAAATGTATGACAGATCTTTACAAAAAAGACAGCGCCCAAAAACAATTTAAAATATTTGAACTGTAAAAACTAAGAGAAGGCCGAAACGAGCCCCAGATTTCGCTATGCGGCTATCAATAAAAGAAAACATCACAACCGTAGAGAAACTAGAATGAACTAGAGAAAAATGGAGACGAAATCTAATTTGCCAAGAAGGTGGTCATCAGCATCTTACTGTTTCAACTAAACCCCATCATAAGCGTAGCGGGCAGATTGCAGAAAAATAGCCGCAATAGCTTTGTAGATCTGCAGTCTCAAAAAAACAGTATTAAAGACAGACCAAAAAATAGTCCTTTCATTAAATGCTGAGAATGTTATATTTTGATAAAGAAATTATTACTGCCTTTAATAGCTGCTCCCAAATAACCTTCATTTAGAGTGACAAACATTCACTTGACCTTATCTGTTTGAATTAAAGTAAAAAAAGGTCAATTTCAAACTGCGGAATTCATTTTTGAGAGTGAGGTAAGTCATGTTACCAAAAAATTGATCACTCAAATGAACAAAAACTCGCTCCACTAAGAGCGAAAAATGACCTCACGCACGCATTTCAGTTGAAATTGTACAAACGAATGAATAAAAAGCAGATTTGAAGTGTCTGTGAAGTCATATGGTCGTAACAAAAATCTTGACGACGAAATAAAAACATAGCAGGACAAGTCCTGACGTACAATTCAAAGAACTTTCATTGGCTAAACAAAAAATATTAGACATAGAACGGCTCGAACTGAGTTTAATACAGAAAAGCTGTCAAAATAGGTCGTTTATTAAAACACTTATTACGCAATGCAGTTAAAAACAACTACTTATGTGTAACAAACACAAAAAAAACATGAGATCCGTAAGAAGTGCACAAAAATGCGTTTTTTTCTTTCAGGGTAAGTAATCGTAAAAAAAAATTAAACCAGCCGACAAAACAAAAATCGCAAGTATGCCAGTGAGCAAAATCCTGGCTCGCCTAAAAACAACAACGCAGAATTCAAACTCCTTGATTCTTTGACTAAAAGAAGGAACATAAACGACTAGCGTCGGGCTATTGCCTCTCAAACGAATTGCCTCTCAAACGATTTGTCTCTCTGTTGGGGGAGGGGGACAACGGTGGAAGGGCGGTGTTTGGCTGCACGGCCTCCTACGGCTTGAACAATGTGCAGAGGCTGGGATTGGGGGTGCAGTGAGAGGGGGCTGATGTGTGGTGGGGGGTCAACCTCTAAGAGCCGCCCTTCACACCATAAGTATAAGTCTCCAAGTTACTTTCTGTGAATGGAATACTTAGAGATAAGTCAGCAGAAAGGCTCTATGAGCAATGAATGCACACCGGGCGCTATTTGTTTATCCCGTTTTTGAAGACTCGTGGCATCTAGAACTGGGCTTTATGGATTACTACTGTTCCAATATTCGATTTCATTTCCTGATCAATTTTGATTGCTCTGCTGGGCAACTACAGTAACAAAAATTTTCAGCAAAATGAGAACATAGCCGGCATATTGCTGGAATAGCTGCGAAAGAAGACCTGCGTGCCATGTAATAAGAGATAGAGACATACAGATGTAAGTTGAAAAAGGTATCGACGCCGCTCAAAAAGATATGTAAAAAACAATCAGCGATAAATTAAAAAAGCTTAAAATTTGTTGAGCCCCTTCATTAGGGACTTTATTAAAACATATCAGTTCCTTTGACCTTAATTTAATTCATTTTAAACCTAAGTTTTAAGTGCAAAAGTCATTTTATTGAGTGAGGTAAATCACTTATGATTAAAACCTAATCACGCAAGAAGCTTCTGCTGGCGAGAGTGAGAAATGACGTCACGCGCACAAAAGCCGTTAGTGAGAGGAAGAATTCATTTAGGAAATTTGACTTCAGCTTTGTTGTGAGAATGTAAAACGAAAAAAAGTGTCAGACGACGAAACAAAAAAACATAGCAGGACAAGTCCTGAAATACAATTCAAAGAATTTTCATTGTCTAAACAAAAAACTTGACCTAAAACAGACAATGGGTGACTTGGGAAAACCACATCTAAAAAATCAGATAAAAAACCAAAATAAACAACTGAAAATCAATGCCAAATGCCGCATGTCAAAACAAAAAAGGATTAGCGAGAAATGAAAAATTGGATCAAACAAGAAATTGCCGCATGTGAACAAAAAACCACTAACGAGAAGTGAATCTTTGTTCAAAAACCGCTTTCTCACTCTTCAAAACTAGAGCGAAAAATTTCATACCGCAAAAGTTACAACTCCAATTTGACTTCAAAAATCATGAAAATGTGTGAACAGATCTAAAAAAACATAGCCGAAAAAATTTGGGAAGCGACTCGAAGCGTCCAAATAAACTATGAATGGATTGCAAAAACCATATAGAAAAAATCCAATCAAACACCGTATTTTCACTCTACTTTAAACTTAGAGCGAAAAAGTTTCACGCCGCAAAACTATTAGCTTTTTCGCTCAACTTGTTTCGGCTTTACCAAAATCACTACTCCAGTTTCACTTCGAAAATCAGTAAAATGTATGACATATCTTTTAAAAATAACGCGCCCCAAAACAATTCGAAAAATTTGAATTGTAAAAACTAAAGAGAAGGCCAAAAAGAGCCCCAACTATCACTATGCGGCTATTAATAAAAGAAAAGACCACAACCGTAGAGAAACTAGAATGAACTAGCGAAAAATGGGGACAAAATCTAATTTGCCAAGAAGGTGGTCATCAGCATGTTACTGTTTCAACTAAACTCCTTCATAAACGTAGCAAGCAGATTGCGAGATATAGCCGCAATAGCTTTGTAGATCTGCAGTCTCAAAAAAACAGTATCAAAGACAGACCAACAATTAGTCCTTTCATTGAAGGCTGAGAATGAAGTGCACAAAAATGCGTTTTTTTCTTTCAGGGTAAGTAATCGTAAAAAAAATTAAACCAGCCGACAAAACAAAAATCGTGAGTATGCCAGTGAGCAAAAACCTGGCTCGCCTAAAAACAACAACGCAGAATTCAAAATCCTTGATTCTTTGGCTACAAGAAGGAACATAAGCGACTAGCGTCGAGCGAATTGCCTCTCAAACGAATTGTCTCTCTCAGTTGGGGGAGGGGGAAAAACGGTGGGAGGGCGGTGTTTGGCTGCACGGGCCCCCTACGGCTTGAAATATGTGCAGAGACTGGGATTGGGGGTGCAGTGAGAGGGGGCTGTGTGGGGGGTCAACCTCTAAGAGCCGCCCTTCACACCATAAGTATAAGTCTCCAAGTTACTTTCTGTGAATGGAATACTTAGAGATAAGTCAGCAGAAAGGCTCTATGAGCAATGAATGCACACCGGGCGCTATTTGTTTATCCCGTTTTCGAAGACTCGTGGCATCTAGACCTGGGCTTTATGGATTACTTCTGTTCCAATATTCGATTTCATCTCGTGATCAATTTAGATTGCTCTGCTGGGCAACTACAGTTACAAAAATTTTCAGCAAAATGAGAACATAGCCGGCAGATTGCTGGAATAGCTGCGAAAGAAGACCTGCGTGCCATGTAATAAGAGATAGAGACATACAGATATAAGTTGAAAAAGGTATCGACGCCGCTCAAAAAGATATGTAAAAAACAATCAGCGATAAATTAAAAAAGCTTAAAATTCGTTGAGCCCCTTCATTAGGGACTTTATTTAAACATATCAGTTCCTTTGACCTTAATTTAATTCAAATTAAACTTGAGTTTTATGCGCAAACGTCATTTTATTGAGTGAGGTAAATCACCTATGATTAAAATCTAATCACGCAAGAAGCTTCTGCTGGCGAGAGTGAGAAATGACGTCACGCGCACAAAAAAAGCCGTTAGTGAGAAGAAGAAGTCATTCAGGAAATTTGACTTCAGCTTTCCTGTGTGAATGTAAAACGAAAAAGTGTCAGACGGCGAAACATAGCAGGACAAGTCCTGAAATACAATTCAAAGAATTTTCATTGTCTAAACAAAAAACTTGACCTAAAACGGACAATGGGTGACTTGGGAAAACCAATTCTAAAAAATCAGATAAAAAACCAAAATAAACAACTAAAAATCAATGCCAAATGCCGCATGTCAAAACAAAAAAGGACTAGCGAGAAATGAAAAATTGATTCAAATAAGAAATTGCCGCATGTGAACAAAAAACCACTAACGAGAAGTAAATTTTTGTTCAAAAACCGCTTTCTTACTCTTCAAAACTAGAGCGAAAAATTTCATACCGCAAAACAACTCGCTTTTCCGCTCTAATTCCGGTTTCGGCGTGACTAAAGTCACAACTCCAATTTGACTTCAAAAATCAAGAAAATGTGTGAACAGATCTTAAAAACATAGCCGAAAAAATTCGGGAAGCGACTCGAAGCGTCCAAATAAACTATGAATGGATTGCGATAACCATATAGAAAAAATCCAATCAAACACCGTATTCTCACTCAACTTAGAGCGAAAAAGTTTCACGCCGCAGAACTGTTAGCTTTTTCGCTCAACTTGTTTTGGCTTTACCAAAATCACTACTCCAATTTCACTTCGAAAATCAGGAAAATGTAGGACAGATCTTTAAAAAAAAAGCGCGCCCCAAAACAATTCGAAATATTTGAATTGTAAAAACTAAAGAGAAGGCCAAAAAGAGCCCCAACTATCGCTATGCGGCTATTAATAAAAGAAAAAACCACAACCGTAGAGAAACTAGAATGAACTAGAGAAAAATGGGAACAAATTGGGGCGTGACCAAAGTCACAACTCCAATTTGACTTCAAAAATCAAGAAAATGTGTGAAAAGATCTAAAAAAACATAGCCGGAAGAATTCGGGAAGCGACTAGAAGGGTCCAAACTTCACAAAAACAATAATTACAGCCGAGGATATTAACTTTTGTATTAAACCATTAACTCATCTCCCCAATTCTGATCTATAAATTGGTGAAAAATATAACGCTGTCAACAAAAGAAACAAAATGCAAAAATTCATATTATTGAAAACTTTGGTAACGTTAAAAAAGGTTCAAAATATTTAGGATGGTCAAAATACTGAAAGGCTGAAAAAGTTGGCAGCGCTATCAATTGTCATCAAATAGTCCATGATTCTAGTCTCAAAGGCAGCTAAATCTTAGAAACTAAATTAAATTTTGAAACGGAATATTTAAACTTAAGACTCAGAAAACCACAATCGGTTTTCTAATTACTGGAATTCAGACAAAAATAAGATATGCTTCCTTGTTGGCTATATGATATACAAAATGATTCCATACTAAATCAAAAAAAATAATCATAGAAAAGACTCAAGCAACAGAAAAATATTCAATGCAAAAATGGTTTAAAAACAAAACGAAGGCCCCTTAAAAATTGCAGAAAACAATGATCAGTCAAAACTTCGGAAAAGGCTTTCCACCAAACTCTCAGTACTCCCTAATGTTGAAGGAAATCAATTAAAAACCAAAGAAAAAACGGAATGCTGAAATCAATAAAACTTTTTAACAACACAAAAACCAAATATAACGAAAATAAATGTAGGTGCCAGGACAAGGCTTGAATGGTAAAAACTAGGATGTGAAGAATATGGACAGAATGTAACACAGTCGGAAAAAAAGATTTCATGATTTTTGAAATTAAATTTTATCAAAAAATTGGGGTTCGAATCGTAATAAAAAGCCGAGATGAGCGTACAGGTCATAGTTCATAGCTACAAAACTGCCCGTTAAAATCCCACAATGCCAGAATCATTTAATGCAATATGCTATGTAAATTTTAAAATTGTATTCTAAGTCTAATGCTCATCACACTCAAAAGCCCTTTTGAAACCCTTTGAGTCACCAAATTTACTTTAGAACAAGGTCAAATATTTATAAAGAAAGAGGTTCAATTTGTCTTTACCAAAAAACAATAATACAAAATGTAAACAGATCAGATATGGCCTTCATATGGAAGTACTGACCCTGTGATACAACTTTTCATTTTCAACCATTAGTTGGACATCGTGCACGAACTGCTCCATAGTTGAATACTTGGCACTCTTCACGTTCTTCTGAATGATGCTGAAGTCAATGGGCTCCTTGACCACCTCGTAATACTCTGGATTGGATCTACACAACAAACGAGATCAAATTTCTACTCTTGCCTCTTCTCTATTCTCTTCTTATTTTCAATACAAATGCACAAATTTGCCAACAAAAAATGCTTTTCTGTCTGCCCTTCGATTAATAAATCGAATATCATTAAGATAAAGTTAAAGTAGTACATAGCGTGTCAAATTATGATAGAAATACATAACATCTTTCAATATGGCTGAATCAGTTTCTGGTTTTATTATACCAACTGATATCATACTCTGCCCTTATCCTCTGAACTAGTTGCGTTTCTGACACAACCACACAATGCTTTGTTGTAGGGCCTCATAAGGTGTATTAATATATTCCCTCTTTCCAGTCGTTTAACATGGTCATATTCTACTCGGGTACAAGATTCAGGTCCATATTTCCAATGTACAGCCTTTTAGCTTTCCAGCTGTTGGCGGTATTCATTAAGAGCAGCAGCGATACCCTCAATTATAGAAAAGCAATCACTAGGTTCTCTTCTGGAAACCATAAATGATGATCAATGATGCATACCTTCTGGTTGGCATTCGCATGAGAGACTCACAGAGCAGTTTTCCATTTTCGTTTGTCACCACGCGAACATTCTCAAAGATGTTCAGAATGAGGCTTTGCTAAAACAACCAACACTCCACTCAAACATCCAATCAATTCAGGTTTTTGATGAAAATTACAACGGAAATCAATTGACACTTATCACTCAGAGGAGGATATGTAAAGTGCGCTTGCACTATGTTCAGACACTTCCTAAACATCTTTCAACAGGTACAAATGGTAGAAATATGAAATATTTCAGACCAAACAAAGCAAAAAACAAGCCGATAGAGGTCAAAACAATTGTTCTCTCCATTTTATTGTAGACCGCTTCAAGGGTGGGGGGGGGTGTTATTTGAGACAACTACAATGGGACATGTTCTAGACAACTACAACGATTAAAATTGAAAACATAGCCGGACAACTACAAAACTAAAAAAATCGACACGTGGCAAAAATTGAGTTAAACTACTAATTACCTACTTCAAATAACCTATTTTTTGCATGTGTTGTTTTTCGCCAGTAGAGCGTTGCTGGTGTTTATCATGGAGTAGTTTTTCCATTGATTTTGTCATTTATGCTCGGAAAAAAGGGTCAATTAAGAGAAAGCCCCTCCCCTAAAAGGGTAGTCGGTCAACTCGGGGGCAGCAAGTCAACTCCTATGTGTATTTATAAATTCTGACAGTAGTCAAAAATTGAAGCATCAGATGCAAAGGATAAAGAAAATAAAGCATCAGAATTATGAACAAGATAGATATGGTAAGTAGCAATTAAAGTATAATATGCAGTGATTTTGAATCAAGATTAGAAAAAATATCAAGCATTTAGCATAACAGCCTCCCTTCCTCTACAATGGTTCCTATTGACGCTTCTACTGCAGGGCGCCTGCGCATGGAGCGCGCGCCACGGAGGCAGAGTATGGAGCTACGTAAAAGAGCGAAACTTAATTTTGTCCTTATGTACGTGATCACGTCCGAATATGAATCTTCTTTCTTGTCGCTGATCCTAGAAGCCAATCTCTGTATGGCTTTTGATGCTGATGGACCAGCTCCTCCTGTACACGAGAAGATTAACGGACAGAAGGTGGCTTTCTCGACGTCGATTATCCTTTGTTCGTATTTCAGCTTCTTGATGGACTCGTGATATTTGTAGGAATCCGGTATGCTTCTTGGGCAACTCTTCGCATACGGATTAAACACTTTCACATCAAAGAACGTTCTGCTGAAGCGTGAATCGAAGAAACCATTAGCTTTGATATCTAGTCGAGCGTCGTCATCAATAGTAGTAGTTCTATTTGCGAAGGTTTCCCCTTGCAAAGACTGAAGACAGGGCTCTACTTCGACATCATCGCAGACCTCATTGAGCAGGTTGGCAAAAGAGTCACGGATGTCATTGTGTCTTATGTGCGTATAGCCACCTTTTGGACAATGAAGAGCATGGGCTACATTAAAATTTTCTCCACATGCGCATCTTGATGGCAATTTTACGGGATCCCATCCATATCTAAGAGCAATTCCATCTCTAAACTCTCCCTTGGTTAAATCAAAATGATATCTTTTCAATGGAAGTGCATTTAGCCAGCATGATGCTCCTTTTTCCATAGCCAAATCTAGAGAATATGCCTCTTTATCATTGATGAGATCTTTGATTGCCAACTTTTTCGCTATAGCTTGTTCCTGTTTTTCTTTTCTGATTTTCTGAAGTATTTTCTCCTGATAAAACTCTGCATCTATAGCGTTTTGATTCTGTAACGGCTCACAAACCCGAATAGATCTTTCATATTCGTTTGCCCTGTCTTCAGGAAGAAGAATGTTCAGCCCACCCTCTTTAAGAGGAAGAGAGAAAACCTTCCGGTATCTGTCACTGTAAGAGGGATGATTCAACATTGAAGGTATAAGATTTTTATCAATTATTTTTTCGGCTTCCCTCAGCAGACTGTCCGCGTTTGGAGTAGTCCTAGCAATAAAAGTCAACTTGTGTTGCAATCCGTTCGTAAATGATTTGTACACATTCTGAGGGGACACCTTACTATGTTTAGCGAGTTTCTCAAGCATGTTAGAGTAGTTCACTGACTTTTCTTTCAGAAAATCGTTGCAACTTTCATCAGAACCAATAACTGAACCTAGGACTCGATGACCTTCAATAACATCAACATCTAATCCCGAAAAAACTTTGTTCGCCTTCTGAACAAACTCAGGTTTTGTAATAAGATGACATTTGATCACATTATAACCGAATGCACTGCCATGTTCATAGAGCTTATCTAGCACTAATCGCAGTGATTCAAGACTACCGGCCACATTGCCATCATCTGCGTACCATTTATGAGTCAAATTTTGATCTTCGAGCATGTCGATGAGAGGAAGTATAGCAACTCCGTACATTGCCATGGCTATTGGATCACCTTGTGTTGTTCCTTCTTGAGACTTGATTACTCTTTTATCAATGAAGAGGTCTGATGGGGTCTTATACGAGTTTCTGATTGCTGTATAAATTGAGGGACAAAGATTTCTGATGTTTTTTAGAGCCAGATCTCTATTCAAGCTATTAAACGCGTTCCTGGCATCAATCAGTAGGATACCTTCAGTACGATCTTCAAGAAAGCGCTGCCGGAGTGCATGGATAGCATGTTCCATGCCACTCTTTTGTCCAAGGCACATTTGTACGTTTCCCCCAAGTAATTGGAGATCTCGTTTAACGCACTTTACTATACTCCTGCCTATAATTCGTCTTATGACCTCGCCAATGCCAATTGGTCGAACCCCAGGGCATTTATCTAGTGCAATCAGACGGCAAGCGTTATAAGAATTCAAGAAATTTAATTCTTCGGTGGCAATTCTGATTGCAAGTTTGGACACTGTTTTGCAAAGATCGATTGAGGAGGATTTGTATGATGTCAAAAGTCGTCTCCACTCGCTAGCATCAAGACCAGATGGGCCATGGCTGCCATTTGTTTTCATTGCGGCGCGTTTTATTTCAGAGACATTTATTTTTTCAAAAATAGAGGGATGGAACGGTAAATCCCGATTTTTCAGGTCAGTTACTACGTACTTAAGATCAGCTTTCTGACTGCATGGATGCTTTTCTTGTAGAAGATCGAGTACGGTGCAGTTTTTTCCTTTGATAGTCACTTTATCGGATGTTGATAGCACACCGCCCTTTGCATCGTCTGAAAGACATCGTAAAGCATTCGATATCTTACCGGACTCCATTTGTTTGTCAAAGGCTTTAAATTCATTCACTTCTCGTTTTCTATTTAATTTCCTTAAGCGTTCCTGAAGTGCCTTGGCCTCAACAAAAAGGTCGTCGAATTTGCATCTGATCCACAGATCGAGCCTTCTAGATAAGGTTTTTGTTATTGAAGCATCATTTTCACTTTTGGATCTTGCGAGAAGTAAATGCGGCATTATCATTGTGCAAATCATAGCGCATTCAGTCTGAGGCCCATCTTCAAGCGTTCTGGTGAGAATGATGTTCATAACATCTGCAATTTTGAAGCCTACTTTATTTTTGCTAATGGTAAAGAAGATTGGTTTCCAGTGAACTATTTCGTTGTATATTTTCCTTAGTGTTTCTATTTGTTCGTCTTTAAAATTTTTCCAAAAGTCGCATGGTTCCGGGGGTGTCTCGATTGAGGGTGTTGGATCATTTTCTTGAGGGTCAATTTTTGCAGGTTGACTGCAGTGTTTGCAAATGAAGTTTGGATGGTGATCGTTTTTAGTTGACAGACCACTGCATTTGATATGCATATATGTACCGCAACCGTAGCACCAAACTCCACCTCCTCGGAGGTGAATAGAACACGTCCAAAAACACGTTTTTGTAGTTCACAACCAGTTCACCCGAATAATAGTTTTGCACGCAGCATCGATAAATGATCAGCATGAAACCTATCGATAGGCGAACGTCATTAATTAATTGTCAAACTCAGACCTCTGCCAGTTCTCACTCAAAAACGCATCTCACGAGAATTATGGCCAATATCAGCAAGTAACTGCTTTCAGTCTCAATTATTGCAAATAGCTAGTAATGATTTTCCAATGGGCTTAGCTATAACCAAATTAGCTCACCAAATTTCCAGGAGCCATCACGATTCCTTTAGGCCTTTTCTTGGCCGACAGATTGCTGGAGGCGGGTGATAACAGATCAATAGGAAGACTGCTGCCTCCAGCAGCCACACTCGCTCCTCCTGCATGCAAAGCTGCATCTTCGCTTATGATTGAGGAACTTGCATCTGATTGACCAGATCGTCTGCGCTTCCTCGTTGATGAATAACTATTCACACTTCCTACCATAGCAATAACCTTAAATGTATGAATTAACGATAAAGTCGATACATATTTGAGTTTCACATGCAATCATTTACTTAAATGTGCTGTTTCCGTTAACTGAGCTAGCTCGCAATTACGTTTAGAACGTACCTCCAATTCGTAAAGTTACCTCAATTTACTATTCGACTTTTTGTAAAAGTCTATCATGTGGTACACTATCGGAAGCCTTATTGAACACGAAAAACTTATTTTCCTTTTTATCAAAGCAAGTATAGAAAGAAGATGAGTTCCGTTACAACTGATCCACATCTCCTGAAACTGGGTTGTGCATCGTGTATTGTCTTTGCTATCTCGTAAAGTCCGTTAACAATGAACTTCTCGAGCACTTTGACACATTAAAGAGTAGGCTTTTTGAGTAATACTTTCCATTCATGGCTTTGTTTTCATCCTTAAAGACCGGGATGGGATGCCCACACTTATTTTGCAGTTAGATGGAAATCCTTTATTCAAGGCAGCCTTTAATATAATAACGCTTGCAGAACTTTCGGTTATAATTACCCTTGCGAATTACCCTAGAAATACAAAATCATGGCCAAAACCGAAAAATCCGGAAAGGAATGTTTTTGAAGGAATTCACAACAGCTGTAAATATGAGTTGTAAATAGCCTAAATATTGTATAAATGACGGCCTGTAATTTTTGATTGCGTAAATGAAAAATATTCAATTTGAATTTTTTTAAGATAGTTCCTAGAATTGGTTAAAATGTGGTCTTAGACAAATGTAAATACATATTCATTTCATCCTTCAACAATTTGTGAAACAGTTTTAACCTGACGTTGAACGTAAATAATGGAAGGATAGGGTTATTACACCAATTTATAAGGACGGGAACAAGACTGCCATCCATAACTACAGACCAATAAACTATCTCAAATGTCCATCAAAAATTTTTGAAAAAGTAATTTACGACGGCTTTTTCAATTGTATTAGCGCTCAGATTCACGACTCACAGTACGGTTTCCGGCCGAAACCCTCAACCACTGTCCACTTCTACGTTTCCTTCATTAAATCTACACTCTGCACTTTCAATGACCAAAAGTTGACTGAGGAGTTAGCGGTCTTCTACCTAGATTTCCAAAAAGCGTTCGACTAAGTACCCCACGAAAAACTTTTGGAGAAATTATTTACCCTGGGATTAGGCGGCAAGCATTAGACATCACTGCAGACTATCTTACTGACAGAAAACAACAAGTAACAATTATCCAAATTTTTCTAGTTCTTTATTAGTTATGATTGGAGACCCTCAAGGGTCCCTACTTGGGCCACTACTGTTTCTTGCCTAAATAAATGACTCCCCAGAACTGATAGATAATATTCTTTCATATGGATATGCGACGACTACGAACTGATCAGTAGCAACTAAAATTCGCTCGAAAAAGATTTGGATAAACTACATAACTGGTGCCTAGAAAACGAAATTTGCCTTCACGAAGACAAATGTAGCAAACTTTTTATCAAGAAAAAGGACAATAAAATGTGTGACCAAATCGTTAAATCAGCGAACAGACAAAAAGATTTAGGGGTCGGAGTCACGGAAAACCTCACCTGGACAGCAAACGCAAATGGACGTTTTTCCAAAGCAATGGGAGCACTCTGGTACCTAAAAAGAAATATATCAAACAAAACGACAGCCATTAACAAACTCAACGCTTATAAGGGCTATGTTGTCCCCATTGTACCATACGCGAGTGAGAAATTTCACCCTAACAAAAAGGATATAATCTTGCTAGAGAAAATACAGAAAAAAGCAACAAAATCGATCCTTGGAAACTCCATCGACTACAAAAACAGGCTTCTAACTCTGAATACTCTACCTCTTGCGATGTATTTAGAACTGCACAGTCTCTTACTTTACTGTAATATTAATGACGGCGATTACAACATAAATATAAACCAGTTTTTTAAGTACAACACAAATGAAAGAACAAGTCAAGGCACACATTAAGTTATTATTGCAAAAACAAGACTATGTAACAGCGATGCAAATTTTGTGGATAAGAACAGAAATCTTATGCAATATTTTTTGTAGAATAACCGATTTAAGGACCAAATCAAAAAAAATAAAAAGGATAACCAATATCTACACGCAAATCCTTAGGAAACGTTTTACGGAGAACGACACCTGTACCTGGAGAGTTTGCTGCTCATGTACGAATTGTAACATTCAAACAAGCTCTTCTAACTGACGAAGAAGGGTGTGGACCACTCGTGGATGAAATCCAGAAGCCTTCTCTACTACTGCTACTACTACTACTACTACTACTACCACCATCACTACTACTACCACTACTACTACTACTACTACTACTACTACTACTACTACTACTACTACTACTACTACTACTACTACTACTACTACTACTACTACTACTACTACTGTTTGAACACTTAAATTCCATAAAGAAATAAAGGAACAATGACAATAAGTACAAACAAGTTAAAAGAATGCATATAAGTTTGAGCTTATCTGGGTTTATTTAATCCAGGAAATGCTGTTCGACAAAACTGTTGAAGCGGGATTTAGACTCTATTTTCGCTTTCTGTCGTAAGGTGATGTAGCTCATGTTGTTCCTTGAGCAATCTTGTTCAAGTTGATCCATCCACGTCTTGCGTTGACCTCCTGGAGCTCGTTTAGCATATCGATATTTTTCTGTCGGCTCCCAGGTGAAGAATCGGAGCGCTAGACGATCGTCATTCATCCTCAGGATATGGCAAAATCATTTCTACCGTTTATCATGATCATTGCAGAAAGTGTCGACATACGTGATCTAGCCAGTACTTCTTCATTTGTCACCCTCTCCAGATATGAAAAACATAGTATCCTTCGCAGACAACTGGTGTGAAAGCTCTCAAGTTTCCGTTGCGTTGATTTATTCATGGTCCACGTTTCAGAGCTATATAAGACCACTGATAACACGAGAGCTCTGTATAACTTGCATTTGAGGGGAATACTAAGTTGTTTGCTCTTCCAAAGCTTCTGAAAGCTCGCAAATTGCTGTCTCCCTTCCGCCAGCTTGACACTGATTTCCTTTAGGTCACCATGTTGCAAGCTCACGAAAGAACCGAGATACTTGAAAGCTTCTACATTTTCGAACTCCACTCCATCTCGATCGTGGACATTGCAGGAGAAAATGCGAGATCTTCCAGCCTTTTCTCTGCCGCAGTATCGTGACTCGTGAATTCGTCGGCCTTTCACAGTTGCGAATTTCCTAGTGCACTTCTGACAAGTGAGGCTTTTCTCTAGCCCAACAAACTTTGACGCGCTGTCTTCAACCCTCTTCGAATTTTTAGACTTGCAGAATCTGGCTTCATGCACTTTGCAGCCTCTTGCAGTGTCGAAGCGACGTTTACAACCTGAACATACACAACTTTTGTCATCAGAGACCGCAGATGATCTTTTATTCGCCGTAGACACTAGATCAGCAACCACTGACCTCTCGTCGCTGCTAACTGTCACAAGCTCAGCCTCCGCCGAACACTTCAGTCTCAGTTTCTCACCAGCTAGTGTCTCGAACCAGCCCGCATTCTTCTTCTTGCCCACCAGCACCTCTCTGCCAATGAGTAGTCGGGATTGGTTTTCGGCCTCAATGAGAGTCCCAAAACGGCCTTTGCGGTTTCCTGTAAGAACTTCCACGTTCCTTTGAGCAATGGGTACACTGGCTCCGGGTTTTTCGCATTTAACACCCATATTCTTTGTCTTCCCAACATTGATCATTAGGCCAACAGCCTCGACTAAAGATTCAATTCTATGTAGATTTGCTTGAACTTCGGAATCAGAGACGCCCAATAGGGCAACATCATCGGCGAAGTCAAGATCAGCAACACAGCGTCCAATGTCGATTCCTCCTTGAACTGAATTAGCCAACACATAGTTTATCACAAGGCCAAAGAGAATAGGCGACCATACATCATCCTGGCGAACGCCAGTTTTTACGTCGAACATCTGGCCTTTCTCGCCCTCTGTCTTGACGCAGCACTTGAAGCCTTCGTAACTGTGGCGGATGACATTCACAACTTTTTGTGGGAGCCCGTAATGTTTCATTATCTTGTACATCATCTCGCGGTCCACCGAATCGAATGCAGCGCGGAAGTCAATGAAACAAAAACTGACGTCCAATTGGAAGGCCATGCATTTCTCTAGTATTTGCCTCAACGCAAACAATTGGTCAGTGCAGCCCCTGCTTTTTCGGAATCCGCATTGTTCTTCTCTGAGCACTTGATCAAGTGCATCTCTGCATCTATTCAGGATGATTGACGCAAAAACTTTTCCAGGTACCGAGAGCAGTGAGATTCCGCAATAGTCCCCACACTCAGATCTTTTTCCTTTGCTTTTGTATAGCGGGACATTTTCTGCTAACTTCCAGTCTTGTGGAAGATTTTCGTCAGTCCAGCACTTGATGACAATGTCCCAAAGCCATTCAGCGATTCCAATATGAGACTTTAGCATTTCGGCAGAAATATCGTCTGGTCCACTTGCTTTACCGTTTTTCAGTTTACGCACGGCACTTAGAACCTCATCAAACCGAATTGGACCTAGGTCTATTTCAAGACTCTCGGATGCTTCCACTGTGCTCAATACAGAATTGCCGCTTGTCTTGGTTGGATTTAACAGATGCTTAAAGTGCTCGGTCCAACGTTCCAACCTTTCTTCTTTTGTTTTCAGAGTCTCGCCTGTGGTTGAAACTAGTTTACTTATATGAGGACTCCACTTCCGGCATAACTGTTTTGACTCCCCAAACACTTCTTTCAGGTCACTTTTGTCTGAGTGATCTTGTATTGTTTCACTATTGTCTTTCAGTCACTGTCTTTTGTCAGATCTTAACGCTTTTCGTACTTCTTTGCAGCAGTTAGAGAACACTAGCGGCGCCTCCGCGCTACTATGCTTCCTCAACTGTAACTCGGCCCGTTTCCTAATTGAACTCATTGCATTGGGTTTTAACGCTAATATACAACTAGTCGCGCCACCAACTAGAGGACCCTTGCCTCGTTAGCTCGGTGGTACTATGCATCTGCCCTGCGGGCAGCTGCTGCACCACTTACCCCAGGGGACACTGCGGGGAGGGGAGGTTGGATTTTGCCCACTACTACTACTACTACTACTACTACTACTACTACTACTACTACTACTACTACTACTACTACTACTACTACTACTACTACTACTACTACTACTACTACTACTACTACTACTACTACTACTACTACTACTACTACTACTGCTACTGCCTACTACTACTACTACTATTATTACTACTACTACTACTGTAGCAGAGAGCAATTCGGGTAAGGGCGGCCGCGGTTTCTGGAAAACGTCCGAGCCGCCTCAATTTTGATGTTTAAACTCAAATCAACCCCTGAAGTTGATTATTATGAGCTATAGTTGACGATTACCGAATTGGCCTTAAAAACAAACCAGTAGTGCTCGTGTTATAGCCTTCCAAAATTTTAATTGTTTTTTTCTGTTCTAGCGTTTTTCTCCTTTTTTTAACAGAAAAAGACCATTAAAATTGAACGTTATTGAATCGATTTTTATCTCTATTTTCTGAAACGTATTTTTTTTAAATTTCTGTTAAGTTTTCGTTGAGATATTGAGCTATAGGAGTAGGGTGCCTTTTTTGGCCGAACAGTAAGGAAAATTGAACAGGCAGTTTCTCTACGAAAAACTACCTTTTTTCAAAAATTTTTTTTGTTCCTGTCTTGTATGAATACTTTCTGTCATTTTTGTCCTTATGAATGTTTGACGTAGCTTTTTCAGATACGGTGAAAATTTTGGCCCATGAAATCGGTTTGACTAAGTCGAGTGCGTTTGGACATCCTCAGATCCGAAATGAGGTGATTTTTGATAAATGACCAAAGAGTTCTGAAATTTGGCATGCAAGTTCGGAATAGTACGACAAACCACCTCCCAAAAAACTGGAGCTTTTTATGTAGTGAAAAAGTAGAAAAAACACTTTGAAAAAAACGGCCTTCAAATATGGGTAACAGTTTTTGGATAATTTTTGGCCCAATTCTGATATTTTTTAATTGATTGCAGATTTTTGCCGCAAATTTATTTTTTTGGAAGCGCAAAGATGAAAAGTAGGAGGTGACATGCTGGCCATGTGTAAAAAAGTTAAAAAATATGTTTTACTGGTGTAACAATACTGAATGAAAATTTAAAAAAAAAGGTTTTTCATAAAAAACTGTGGCCATTTCGATCTGGATTGTGCTAGTGTTGGAAAACTAATTTTTCCATAAACTAAATATGCTGCGTTTCAAATCTCATATTAAAAAAAGACAAATTCAGGCAAAAAAAGTTGTTCAAAAACAACCCCAAATTCTAAAAAAACACAAGATATTTTTTTTTATATGTTGTCGGGAAATCCTCGATTTCGACCGTTTCCTTATCCAAAGAATGATTTTTTGAAAAGCAAATCTAGTGATCTCTAAATGATCAGTATGAAAATTGGTTCAGAAATCAATATATCAATAATTTTTCTACTCAATTTTTTTTTTTGGCACGAAAGTGCAAAATGGGTAACGGTGAGAGTTTTGAAGTCAGATGAGCAAGGGTTACAAAAATGTCTACAAAAAAGACCAATTAATGATCCAAAATCGCCAATTCTAAAAAGCTGAGGTCTTTTAATTGTTATCTGAGAGGAAGTTAATTTATGGAATGAATCAAAACAAGGCTTCTGAAGCAAAAAAACGGCTATTACCAAAAATTGAGTTCAGTTGGACGAAAATGAAAAAAAAAACTATTTGAAAAATTTGATAGCAGAAAGAAGTTTTTCCAATTGTCTAAATGAAATAAACAGATTAAAATTTTAGTGTCTCTGTGTGCAGCTGGCAAAATCTATTGAAAAAACCTTTTAAAGCACGTTTGTCTGATAATCAATTTTTTTTTAAAATGGGTAACTTGTTCGAGATGTTCGTTTGGCCATTTCAAAAAAATTTTTCCCTAAAGAAGAATGAACTACAATCGTACTATTCCCTGGAACCAGTTTATTTTTGAAGAATGCTCTCCATATTGGCCGAAACTAAACTCGATTAAAAAAAATCAGAAAAAACCTAATGCGTCAGAAGACAATTCTTCGACAGCAAAAGTAAAAAACGAAAAAAGTTATAGTGTTTTAATTTTTCTGATCAACGAAATCTTTTAAGTTTTACTCAAACTCTTTCGGGGCATCGAGGAACCATTTTTCGAATAGAAACAAACCATAATCGGCAAGAAAATTGCCAAAATTGGCACAGTTGTTAAAACAACATATACAAAATTGAACCACACTTGAGGCTGTTTAACTTTGTTTTTGTTAAAACTCAACGCACTATTCTGTTTCTCAGGATTTTTAAAAATTATTTATGGATCAATTCCTTCCTCTAATTATTTTTGAGACAAAAAAGTACTTTTCTCAATTTTGGTCAAAAAGTGGAATATGGGTAATGGTGAGATTTTTGAACTCAAATGCGCCAGGGTTACAAAAATGTCTACAAAAAAGACCAATTAATGATCCAAAATCGCCAATTCTAAAACGCTGAGGTCTTTTAATTGTTATCTGAGAGGAAGTTAATTTATGGAATGAATCAAAACAAGGCTTCTGAAGCAAAAAAAACGGCTATTACCAAAAATTGAGTTCAGTTGGACGAAAATGAAAAAAAAAACTATTTGAAAAATTTGATAGCAGAAAGAAGTTTTTCCAATTGTCTAAATGAAATAAACAGATTAAAATTTTAGTGTCTCTGTGTGCAGCTGGCAAAATCTATTGAAAAAACCTTTTAAAGCACGTTTGTCTGATAATCAATTTTTTTTTAAAATGGGTAACTTGTTCGAGATGTTCGTTTGGCCATTTCAAAAAAATTTTTCCCTAAAGAAGAATGAACTACAATCGTACTATTCCCTGGAACCAGTTTATTTTTGAAGAATGCTCTCCATATTGGCCGAAACTAAACTCGATTAAAAAAAATCAGAAAAAACCTAATGCGTCAGAAGACAATTCTTCGACAGCAAAAGTAAAAAACGAAAAAAGTTATAGTGTTTTAATTTTTCTGATCAACGAAATCTTTTAAGTTTTACTCAAACTCTTTCGGGGCATCGAGGAACCATTTTTCGAATAGAAACAAACCATAATCGGCAAGAAAATTGCCAAAATCTGCACTGTTGTTAAAACAACATATACAAAATTGAAACACACTTGAGGCTGTTTAACTTTGTTTTTGTTAAAACTCAACGCACTATTCTGTTTCTCAGGATTTTTAAAAAACAATTATGGATCAATTCCTTCCTCTAATTATTTTTGAGACAAAAAAGTACTTTTTTCAATTTTGGTCAAAAAGTGGAATATGGGTAATGGTGAGATTTTCGAACTCAAATGCGCCAGGGTTACAAAAATTTCTACAAAAAAGACCAATTAATGATCCAAAAACGCCAATTCTAAAACGCTGAGGTCTTTCAATTGTTATCTGAGAGGAAGTTAATTTATGGAATGCATAAAAACAACGCTTCTGAAGCAAAAAAAACGGCTATTACCAAAATTTGAGGTCAGTTAGACGAAAATGAGAAAAAACTATTTGAAAAATTTGATAGCAGAAAGAAGTTTTTCCAATTGTCTAAATGAAATAAACAAAATAATATTTTGGTGTCTCTGTGTGCAGCTGGCAAAATCTTTTGAAAAAACCTTTTAAAGCACGTTTCTCTGATAATCATTTTTTTTAAAAATGGGTAACTTGTTCGAGATGTTCGTTTGGCCATTTCAAAAAAGTTTTTCCCTAAAGAAGAATGAACTACAATCGTACTATTCCTTGGAACCAATTTATTTTTGAAGAATGCTCTCCATATTGGCCAAAACTAAACTCGATAAAAAATTTTAAAAAAACAGAAAAAAACCTAATGCGTCAGAAAACAATTCTACGACAGCAAAAGTAAAAAACGAAAAAAGTTATAGTGTTTTCATTTTTCTGATCAACAAAATCTTTCAATTTTTACTCAAACTCTTTCGGGACATCGAGAAACCATTTTTCGAATAAAAACAAATCAAAATCGGCAAGAAAATTGCCAAAATCTGCATAGTTGTTAAAACAGGTGTATACAAAATTGAACCACACTTGAAGCTGTTTAACTTTGTTTTTGTTAAAACTCAACGCCCTTTTCTTGTTCTCAGGAATTTTAAAAAACAATTAGGATCAAATACTTCCTCTAATTACTTTTGAGACAAAAAAAGTACTTTTTTCAATTTTGGCCGGAAAGTGGAATATGGGTAATGGTGAGGTTTTTGAACTCAAATGCGCCAGGGTTACAGATATGTCTACGAAAAAGACAAGTTAATGACACACAAAATGCCAAGTTTAAAACGCTGAGATTCTCCAATTGTTATTTGAGAGGTAGTGAAGTTGTCGAACGGATCAAAACAACGTTTCTGAAGCGAAAAATACAGCTATTACCAAAATTTGAGGTCAATTGGACGAAAATGAGAAGAAACTATTTGTCAAAATTTGACAGCAAAAAGCAGGCTTTCTTGTTGTCCCAATAAAATAAATCGATAACTTCACTATAAGTATGGAGCATTGACGCTTACAAAAGATTAAAGCATGCAACGTAAGCTTTGCCTAAATCAACCTTAACGTTTACAGTTGAGCAAAGTTTTATCAGGACAAAAGCTAAAACAAGTCACAATTTACACTGGAGGAGTCTCTGGATTCTGGAAATAGGCTTAAAATGACGAACACAAATAGCAGATTTTATGGCGGCCAGAAAAAATGGGGGACCATCCAAATTGGAGGCCAAGCCTCCAATTCGGGCGGTCCCCCAATTTTTTTGAATTTTTTTTCTTATTTTTTCAAATTTTTCAAGTAAACCCAACTTTTTTTGCCAATAACAAGCACACTGTTGCCTAAACACAAATTTGAAAATTTTAGTAGTAGTTTTTGAAAGTTTACCAAGTTCCTACAGAGGCATTAGCCTGTTATGTTGTATGAACAAATTGTTCACGGGTATCATTTACCAGCCTTTGCAAACATAGGTCGAGAAAAATCAAATTTTATCACCAAGCCAATATGGTTTCGGACACAAACTGTCATCAACAATCGACGCAGTTTCGCACTTGACAAGAGCAATCAAGCATAACATCAGCTGCAGTGGCAAATACTATGCCTGTTTTATTGACTACGATAAAGCTTTCGACTTCGCGAACAGGATATGCTGCTTACAAAACTGATAGTGGGGATGCATGGGATCATTATGCACGCAATACAATCAGTGCTAAAATGCAACTTCCAGCAGATCCTTGATGAAGATTTCTTGTCAAACGAGATTGAACAGAAAACAGGAGTAGCACAAGGAGACAAATTCTCACCACTCTTGTTTAGTTTATTCATGGCTGATTTGTATTTTGAGCTGAAATGCAAGGGTCTAGATGTTATTTTTTACGCTGATGACTTTTTACTTTGGAGCCATAAACAAGGCCAACTACAACAAAGTTTGAATAACCTGAACACGTATTGTAGCAGGAACTAAGTGAAAATTAACGTAAAAAAGACAAAATGCATGAAATTCAGAAGAGGTGGCCGTTTAGCTGTCGATGAAAAATTCAATATATCGAAAAGAGAAGTTGATTTTTTTTGCCAATAACAAGCACACTGTTGCCTACACACAAGTTTGAAATTATTATTACTAACCCAAGAAATGATTTTTACACTTTGCTGCAAAACTTAAAAAAAATGGGCAAAAGAGAAAAAGAAAAATAATTTTTGGATACAAAAGATGGACCTTATCGCAAGAGACCTAGGCCAACAATTCTAAAATGGATCAAAAACACAAACAGTGATAACTTCACTATAAGTACGGAGCCATTGACGCTTACAAAAGATTAAAGCTTGCAACATAAGCTTTGCCTTAACCAACCTTAACGTTTACAGTTGAGTAAAGTTTTATCAGGACAAAAGCTAAAACAAGTCACAATTTATGCAAGAGGAGTCTCTGGATTCTGAAATAGGCTCAAAATGACGAACACAAATAGGAGTTTTTGAAAGTGTACCAAGTTTCTACAGAGGCATTAGCCTGTTATGTTGCATGAACAAATTGTTCACGGGTATCATTTACCAGCCTTTGCGAACATAGGTCAAGAAAAATCAAATTTTACCACCAAGCCAATATGATTTCAGACACAAACTGCCAACAATCGACCCAGTTTTGCACTTGACAAGAGCAATCAAGCATAACATCAGCTGCAGTGGCAAATACTATGCCTGCTTCATTGACTACGAAAAAGCGAACAGGAACATGCTGCATACAAAACTGATATTGGGGATGCATGGGACCATTATACACAGAACACAATCAGTGCTAAAATGCAACTTCCAGCTGATCCTTGATGAAGATTTTTTGTCAAACGAGATTGAACAGAAAACAGGAGTAGCACAAGGAGACAAATTCTCACCACTCTTGTTTATTTTATTCATTGCTGATTTGTATTTTGAGCTGAAATGCAAGGGTCTAGATGTTATATTTTACGCTGATGACTTTACTTGCAACAAAGTTTGAATAATCTGAACACATATTGTAGCAGGAACTAGTTGAAAATTAACGTAAAGAAGACAAAATGCAGGAAATTCAGAAGAGGTGGCCGTTTAGCTGTTGATGAACAATTCTCTATACAAAGAGAAGTTGAATTTACTAACAACTTACTGACATACTGATAAAACTATGGTAAAGCGGGCAACAATTTCTGCAGCATAGATTACAGTGTTACTGAGAGAACGGAAAAACGTGTGGTAGGAAACACAGCAAACTGCAACAATCAAGATGATTTTTAACGTTTCTCTCCAATTTCCTTTTTTAGATTCCATAAAATTGATTCGTAGTCCGAAATGCCAGCAAGTTTTGCGATGAATGAGCAACCCACAAGGTTAATTACGCTGTAAATGAGCCTGATTATAAAATGTAAAACCTGCCTTTGTTGTAAAAACGTGACATCCTTTTTCAAACAGACAGATGGAATTTGGCTGAAATTGTTTACGCTTCTTCTGTAAAAAGCACTCAATTATCTGTGAGTTCGGAATCAATTAAATTTTGTCTTCTGAAGTTAGCTTTTGTTGTAAATTTTCTCTAATTTTCAGCAAAAAATATGAAGCTGAGCACTGTTCTTACGCGAATGAAACGAAAAGACAACTCACCAAAAAAACTTTTTTTAAGAAGCAAAAAAAACAATTGAGGAGTATCGACACATTTTCAGCTTTTTCCTCAAAAAATTGCTTTATCTAGACCTATTATCGGCCATTTTTTTGTGATTGGCCACAAAATAACAAAATACTACCCAAATTTTACTCTAGTCAAATAAGTCATATGACTGTGAGTGAAAATGGGTATCGGGCGAAAACTTAAAATGGTCGAAAAAATAAAAGTGTAGTATGGGCACCCTCGGACATTAATATGGGTACCTATTTCAAAGCTTAATTTGGTCATCTTAATATGGGTAAGGGTACATTCTGTGGCCAAAGTGTAATATGGATGAAAAATGGTCCATATTATACTCCTGCTCTAGCTACTACTACTACTACTACTACTACTACTACTACTACTACTACTACTACAACTACTACTACTACTACTACTACTACTACTACTACTACTACTACTACGACTACTACTACTACTACTACTACTACTACTACTGCTGCTGCCATTACTACTACTACTGCTACAACTACTATTTCTACTACTACTACTACTAAAGTTCAAAAAAGTTTATTTTAAATATCAGAACCAATTTTAATTTGACACACTGATTTCCTTCGCTTTTGTCATATTTTTTTGGAATTGAAATTTTCCAGAATGTATACTCAAGACTGGTTATGATTATTGAAGTGAAGTTTTTTCTCTGCTTACTATCTTAGTTCTTTCAACAGTTCTTGTTGTTCTATTTTACGTTCCACTTGTAGGGACTTTTTATTGGTAGATAGAAGCAATGATGTCTTTTGGGTCAACCTTGACTGCGACGTTCTCGGCTTTTACTGTTACAGTTTTTTCAAAAGGCGAAATTTTAACAATTTTCTATCGCGTCTATGTACTGTTTAGTTACTTAGGAAGAGTGCGCTTTTCGCAGTATCTTGTTTAGATGTCAGTTAGTACAACATCCTACAGAAAATTCCTTTTTATGATGAAGGCATTTCTTTTTTTTTACTGGTTTCTTTTCTAGTGCTGTTTTTTCAAAGCGAAATTTAGACTGGACTCTATTAGTTTAATAAGACCAGAAAGTGTATGTTTATTTTTCTGAACAAGAAAAGTTTGTAAATTTTTTTGTTATTAAAACAACACCTATGTCAGAAAAACGTATTTTCGGAGCATCAAAAAACCAATCACCGATGGGACAACATGTTTTTGAATGCTGTGGGGCTCTAACAGCCTTTATTTATCAGATAAATGTTTAGTGCCAGGATACCGAAGAACTTATGATCATAGAAGCTCTACTTATTAGTAGACGCGAGCCACAACTGAAGACGCGGGATCAGTACAAAAACAGGGAACTAACACTGAAATATTGAGTGCAGAAATCATTTTTTGCCTAAAAAACTTTCGAATTGCCATATGAGCAAAGAATATTGTTGATCAAAACAAAATAATCCTATTCAAAGCTCATAAAGAGAAAGGCTCATATAAACAATTTTAAAGTTCTTCGAATACTTTAACGATTTTAAAGGTGGACCCCTATTGTAATTTATGAAAATTTCGAAATTGTAAATAGATAATGAAGTAATGAAGACACGTTACTGTATGTATGCACGTTTGTAAATATTTACCTTAACAAGTTCTTAACTCCTGACGATGCAAGTTAATGCAAAAACGTTCGAGTAATTTCACATTTTTTTTACCGAAGTTGAGCTAAACAATTTTAGCTAAAACAACACAATTTTAAGTTTTTGTGTTTTTGATTTAATCATCACAGAGGAACATATGATAGTGAGAACCGGTTTTTATATTTATATTGTAAAATTTTCTCTGTCCACTCAATTTGTCTGGCAAGTGCAAGAAGGCGAAGGTAATATTGTTTATGTTGATTTAATACTGATGTTTTTTTTCTTTGATTACTCAAATAAATATACGGCCCCCGGATTTTGAATGGTACTATGCTGAAAGACAAAACCAAGACACTAGAATACAAATCAACAAAAAAATCGTTCTTAAACCGTCATTAACTAGAGATCAAATTTTACTGTTTGCCCCACTCCGTAGTTAATTTGAAACTGCTCAGACCCTGTGCATCAAAACACCGAAAACAATTTAGGTGACAAGAGGAACTCATTAACTAGCCATTTTACTAATATAACTAGCCACAAAGTCGTATTACATGTTTCAGGAGCGTAGACAGCTAAATGATTCACTTTTCTTGTCAAAGTTTTTGTCCTTATTTTAAATTAGTAAAATCTCTTGATGCTTAAGTCACTCGAAGTTTTGATTTCCCACCCATTTGCCTCAGAATAAATCGACTTTGAATTAAAAACTAATCCTACAGTCTTTTTGACAAAATCCCCTATATCAGCATACCCCGTTTTCCTGGAAAAAAGTTTTCTGACTCTTTTTTAGGTGGATTTACCTGAGAGTAGAAGGATAGAGTTACTGCGATAGTAGTTTTGAGGTTTAGTACGATATAGTCAACAAAAAATTAAAAAAGAATGTGTCTTGGCTTAACCACACTGAAGTCGAATTTTCAAAACAAAGATTGCAAAAGACACTAGTATTTCACAATTAATTCCAACTTTCTATGTCCTTCCGGGTTATTGTTTTAATATTTGTATTTTTTGCCTACTAATATCTTTCAAATATTTCTTCAGTTTCTTCTACTGTTGTTTACCTATTGCCATCAAGATTTTGATTTGAGTGTCAAATTAAATGCAGCAGAGTACGGAATCTGATGAAAAAAATGAGTTGCATTGACACAGCTACACAACTCCAATGACTGCTCACTCAGAGACATACAAAACAAGAAGAAGAATTTGCTGAACTGGTAACAAACTCAACGGCAATGCCATGAGGTACAGAAAGAATAAAACAACTGGATGCTAACATAAAATAACCTCGCATGAATTGTATAGTTTAAAACTACTGCCAGTTGTAAAAAAAATGTAGTTTTTCAGAAGAATTCGATAAAAATATATACTGCAATTTAAGCCCACAAACAAACAAACCAAAATCATCTAATCAGTTATCAGTACCTTTATTGCCAACAAAACAAGTAAAACAATATTTATACCACAAGATTTTATTGACAAATGTGCCTAAGTTGTATTAGCCTTCAAACACTTCGCGACAAAAGCCCGTGATTTATATAAAACTAGAAATATTATATGGATATTACGGATATTACGGATACGGACATTGATGTTGGGCTTAAATTGCATATTTTGAAACTCCTCTTATCGAAATTTTAGAATAAAAATCTCCTAAGTTTTTTTAATATTGTTCCTGAGAACGCCGCAGTTTCCCAAATAACCGTAGAACCCTATAGCGGAGCCAAAAACCAGGAGTGTAGACAGTTCAATGATTCATTTTTGCTTGTCAAAATTTCAAAATTTCTGTTCGTTATTTTCATTTAGCTAAATCTCTTGATGCTAAAGTCAGTCAAACTCTTGATTTTCCACCCATTTTCCTCAGAAGAAATTGTATTTGAAAAAAAATTAATCTTACTCTTCTTGTGCAAAATCCCCTGCATTTTCAAAACAAATTAGAACGTGCTTAGCCAACGATCAATCTGCCAGCAATTGCAATATTGGGGCTTCCGAGTGATGGTGTAGCCGAATGATAGAGCAAGGCATGGTAGTTTTGACGGAGAATCAGTCGCACAAGCCGCTACGTTCCATCCTGCAAAGGACAACAACATGCCTTGCTGGCTTCGATCAGAGCTAATGGAACAACCACTGGTCAAAACAGTGACTCACCTCAACACCACTGCTAGACCACAGATAACAATCGGAGAATTGAGTAGAAAGCACCATTCCTGAAGATGGATCAACAACACAGTGTCTAAAAATTTCATTAGTGCGCTCACAAAGCTGATTCAGGTCAAAACACCGAATAACAATTTAGGTGACAAAAGAAATTCAAAAATTAACCATTTTACTAATATAAGTAGGCACAAAGTCATATTACTTAGTTGCATGAGTGTAGACAGCTTCATGATTCTCTTTTCTGGCTGACAAGTGTCGTCTCTATTTTAATTTAGCTAAATCGCTTGATGCAAAAGTCATTTGAAAAAAACAATCTCACTCTTTTTGTACATAATCCCCAATATCTGCAGAAGCATACACCATTTTCTTCGAAAAAAGATTGCCCAGCATTTTTAAATTGGATTTACCAAACATTAGAAGGCTAGAGTTATTGTGATAGTAGCATTTGACGTTAAATACGATTTTAAGATTTTAGTTAACGAAAAAAAAATAGACGCATTTTGGCTGAACCACCAGAAGTTGAAATTCGAAAGCGAAGATTGTAATTGACATAAGCATTTCACAATTCATTCCAATTAACTATGTCTTTCCGGGTTATTGTTTTAAATTTCGTGTTGTTCGCCCACTAATATCTTTCAATTTTTTAAAATTCCTCTACTGTAATTTACATATTGCCAACAATTTTTGTTGAGATTGTCAATTTAAATGCAACAGAGTACTGCATCTGATGAAAAAAAATGTGTTCCAGTGACACAGCTACACAACTCCAATGACTGCTCATTCAGAGACATACAAAAAAGAAGAAATATTTGCTGAACTAGTAGCCAATTCAACGGCAATGCCATGGGTTAGAGAAAGAATAAAACATCTCGATGCTAGCATAAAATGACCTCGCACGATTTATATAGTTTAAAACTACTGCGAATTGTTAAAAATGTCGTTTTTTGGAAGATTTCGATGAAAATTTATACTGAAACTTAAACCAACAAACAAACAAATCAATTTCATCTAATAGGTTATTGTAAACAAGAAAAACATTATATATACTACAGGATTTTATTGACAAACGAGCCTAAATTGTATTAGCCTTCAAAAACTTCGAGTCAAAAGCCCGGTAATCATATAAAACTAGAAATATTATTACCCACGGATAAGATATTGATGTGGATTATTTTGAAACTTTTCTTATCCTAATTTCAGAATAAAAGCCTTCTAAATTTTTGAAATTGTTCTTAAGAACGCCACAACCACAACTCCCCAAATAACCTTAAAACCCTACAGCGGAGCCAAAAACCAAAATTTCCGCTATTTCGAGCACACTTTCAGAGACCGTACCGGATTGGAAGCAATCATGACTAATCAGCAATCAAATTTTCGCCAACTGCACTTTAGAAACGCCGCGCTAAATTAATTCCAAAAATTGACAGGAGCTACCAAGAAAGATCTTGATTTAAATCTTACGCATCTTGAGATACACGCGATTCGTGATCTTGAAAATTAAAAAATTTTCATTCGATTCCTGTCTGATAGTCCCGAAAACTCCATGGAGATTTTGCAAAACAAATCTAGAACATACTTACCCAACGCAGCATTGGGGCTTCCGAGTGATGAAGTAGTCGGTGATAGAGAAAGGCACGGTAGTTTCGGCTGAGAATCATCCGCACAAGCCGCTATATTCCATCCTGCAGAGGACAACAACATGCCTTGCTGGCTTCGATCAGAGCTAATGGAACAATCACTGGCCAGTGACTGACCTGAACACCAACGCTAGATAACAGATAAATAATGGAGAATTCAGTAGAAGGCACAATTCCCGAGAATGGATCAACAACACAGTGTCCAGAAATTTGAATAAAGTGCTCACAAAGCTGATTCAGATCAGAACACCGAATAACAATTTAGGTGACAAAAGAAATTCAAAAATTAACCATTTTACTAATTTAAGTAGACACAAAGTCATATTACTTAGTTGCTCAGCATTTATTTTAGTTGGGTTTACCAAAGATTAGAAGGATGGAGTTATTGCGATATTAATTTGTGAGGTTAACTACGGTTTTAAAATATTAGGCAACAAAAAAGAGACGCATTTTGGCTGAACCACCCAGAAGTTCATTTTGAAAGAAAAAATTGTAATTGACACAAGTGTTTCATAATTCATTTCAAGTTACTATGTCTTTCTGGGCTACTGTTTTAATTTTTGTATTTTTTGCCCACTAATATCTTTCAAATGTTTTAAAATTTCCTCTACTGTAACTTATAAATTGCCATCAAGTTTTTGTTGAGATTGTGAATCTAAAAGCAACAGAGTACGGAATCTGATGAAAAATAAATGAGTTCCATTGACAAAGCTAGCTATACAACTCCATTGAATGCTCAATCAGAGACATACGAAACCAAAAGAAAAATTTTCTGAACTGGTAACCAATTCAACGGGAATACCACGAGGTAGATAAAAAATAAAACAACTTGATGCTAATATGAAATAACCTCGGATGATTTGAATAGTTTTAAACTACTGTCAGTTGTTAAAAAGTGTTGTTTTTAGGATCTCCTCAATGAAAATTTATACTGCATTTTAAGCCCACAAACAAACAAATCATTTTCATCTAATAAGTTAGTGGTACCTTTAATGCAAACAAAACAAGAAAACCATTATTTATACCAAAAGATTTTAAGGACAAACGTGCCTAAGTTCTATTAGCCTCCAAAAATTCGACACAAAAGCCCGTGAATTATATAAAACTAGAAATATTTTGACCAACGGATATGATTTTGATGTGGATTTTTTTGAAACTCTTCTTATCGTAATTTCAGAATAAAAGCCTCCTAAATTTTTCATATTGATCCTAAGAACGCCGCAACTTCCCAAATAACCGTAGAACCCTATAGCAGGGCCAAAGACCAAAGTTTCCGCTAGTTCGAGCACATTTTCAGATACCGTACCGGAGCGGCAGCAATCGTGAGTAATCAGCAATCAAATTTTTATCAACTGCACCTTAGAAACGCCGCGCTAACATACTTCCAAAAATTGGCAGCAGCCAATAAAAAGGATCTTGAGTTAACGAATCGGAAAAGCTACCATTGGACTCAAATCCGACATTCCCGATAACTCCTTGGTGAATAAGCAAAACAAAAATACAACGGACTTACCCAACGCTCAGTTTCAGCATTGGGGCTTCCGAGCGATGCAGTAGTCGATAATAGATTAAGACACGGTTGTTTCGACGGAGAATCAGCCGCACGAGCCGCTCATTTACAAACTGCAGGGGACAATAATATGCCTGGCTGGTTCGATCAAAGCTGATGGAACAATGCATGGTGACGCCAGTGACCAACCTCAACACCACTGCAAGACAACAGATAAGAACCGAAGACATGAGTAGAAAGCACGATTACTGAAGATGAATCAACAAAAGTGTCAACAAATTTTAATAATGTGCTCACAAAGATGATTAAAACAGATCAAAACACCGAATAACAATTTAGGTAACAAAAAGAGTTCACTAACTAACCATTTTACTAACATAATTAACCACAAACTCATATTACATGTTTCAGGAGTGTAGACAGCTCAATGACTCACTTTTGCGTCAAATTTTCTGGTACTTGTTTTAATATAGCTAAATCTCTTGATGCCAAAGTCTATCGAATTCTTGATTTCACCAAACATTTTCCTCAGGTTAAATCGGATTTGAAAAAAAGAAGAACCTTGCACTCTTTTCGTACAAAATGGAATCCTGTAACATGTAATACGATTTTGTACGGTAGTTTCGACGGAGCATCAGCCACACAAGCCAATTTGTTTCAACTTGCAGAGGACAATGAGACGTCTGGCTGGCTGCAATCAAAGCTAATGGAACAACCACTGGTCACGCCAGTGACCGAACTCAACACCATTGCTAGACAACCGATAAAAATCGGAGACATAAGTAAACAGCACCATTCCTGAAGACGGTTCAATATCACAGTGTCCAAAAAATTTGTTGGTGCGCTCACAAAGCTTATTCATTTCAAAACACTGAATACCAGTTTAGGTGACAAAAAGAACTCACCATCGAAAAATTTTACTAAAATATGTAGCCACAAAATCATATCACATGTTTCAGGAGTGTAGACAGCTCAATGATTCACTTTTTTTGTCGAAATTTTTTGTCCCTATTTTTTTTAGCTAAATCTCTTGATGCCAAAATCTCTCGCATTCTTGATTTCCCATCAATTTTCCTCATAAGAAATCGATTTTGAAAAAAATACCTCTACATTCTATTCGTACAAAATCCTCCATATCTGCAGGAGCATACCTCATTTTCCTCAAAAAAAAATTGCTAAAATTTTTTTTTAATTTCATTTACCAAAGATTATAATGACAGAATTATTGCGATAGTAATTTTGAGTTAAAATACGATTTTAAGATTTTAGTTAACGAAAAATAAAAAAAAGACGCATCCTGGCTGAAAGACCAAGAAGATGAATTTTGAAAGCGAAGATTGTAATTGACATAAGTATTTCACAATTCATTTCAATTTACTACGTCTTTCTGGGCTACTGTTTTAATTTTTGTATTGTTTGCCCACTAATATCTTTCAATTTTTAAAAAAATTTCTCTACTTTAACTTACATATTGCCATCAATTTGTTGTAGAGATTGTCAATCTAAATGCAACAGAGTACGGAATCTGATGAAAAATAAATGAGTTCCAGTGACAAAGCTAGTTACACAACTCCAATGACTGCTCAATAAGAGATATACGAAACAGAGAAGAGAAAAAATTTGCTGAACTGGTAACCAATTCAACGGGAATACCACGAGGTAGAGAAGAAACAAAAAAACTTGATGCTAACATGAAATGACTTCGGATGATTTATATAGTTTAAAACTACTGCCAATTGTTAAAAATTTCGTTTTTTGGAAGACTTCGATAAAAATATATAATTCAATTTAAGTCAACAAACAAACAAAATCAAGTTCATCATCTAATCAGTTATATGTGCTTTTTTTTGCCAACAAAACAAGAAAACATTATTTATACAACAAGATTTTAATGACGAACGTGCCTAAGTTGTTTTAGCCTTCAAAAGCTCCGAGACAGAGGCCCGTGATTTCTAAAAACTAGAACTTTTATGACCCACGGATTTGATATTGATGTTGATTATTTTGAAACTCCTCTTACCGTAACTTCAGAAGAAAAGCCTCCTAAATTTTTCATATTGCTCCTAAGAACGCTGCTCCCAAGTAACCGTAGAAACCTAATGCGGAGCCAAAAACCAAAGTGTCCGCCAGTTCGAGCACCTTTTCAGAGAGGGTTGATTGAGTTTCCATCGGATTCTTTGTTGCAATAGATGTTCTTCGTTCGTTTCGTTGTTTCATGCCGGAAAGTATTTTATGGCTTACTGATTCACACCATCGGACTAATCGATGGCCTTCGTAATTTGACTTGTAATAACCTCGCTTATTTCTGTCTTTGAACAGCTAAACAAGATCGCCTTCATCAAACTTTTTGATTGCCGTGAATTGCTTTTTTCGCCGATTATTCAAAGTTGGCAAACTATTATTACGAAATCTGTCCCTAATGAGTTTTGCAAGGCTTGATGTTGTTGAGGCTTTCTCTTGATTGTCGAATTCCACGCGACATGGTAGGTTAAACGAACATTGCTGTTGCAGTGCAAAACTTATCGGGCTTCAAGGCTTCTAAGTCATTAACATCTGACTGAAGTGAACATCCTTGATTTCATTTTCGTCAATAAACACATCGTATATGAGACAATGTTCTCTGTGACTGATATTTTGACAAAATGTACATAAACTCATTTTTTACAACAACCATTCAACCAAACCTTCTAAAATCAGGTACAGCGGGTGGGTTGAGTTTCCATTGGATTCCTTGTTGCAATAGATGTTCTTTGGACTCTTCGTTGTTTCATGCCGGAAAGATCTCTGCAATTTTTGTCCGGCTCTAATCAACATTATCCCACTGTGACTGACTTTATTTGGTTCATTGTGAAGTTAGTTCAATTTTGAAATTCAACTCAAGTATGATAATCACGTACTAATAATAGCTAATAAATATTTATGCTGACAAAAATGAAAAATCAATTTTGGTTTGATAGAATGTAGCAATAAATTTTGTTTTTCATGCTATCTTAACTCTCTGCTTGATTTTGACTTTGAATGATATGCTTGTATCAAAAACCCGCCATAGTATTGCCCTGTTCCCTATTGCGGAAAATTGATTTCTCATTTGTTGAACATGAGCGAGGCTCACCACTGGTCTCTTGTAGATTCCGTCATTTTTTACGATCTATGCCTGACTTAATCACACAGTCAGATCAACTGATGGCGTTCATTACTTGACTTGTAATAACCTGGCTTATATTTGTCTTCGATGAGCTAAACAAGATTGCCTTTCCCCAAGTTTTTGTTAGAACACAACGTAATTGAAAGAATGTACTCAATGACGGATAATTTACCAAAAAGTACATACACTGATTTCTTGCAACAACTGGCCGACCGTTGTTGTATTTTCTTAAAATGAAATGCAGTGTGTGGGTTGAAGTTCCATCGGATTTCTTGTTATAGTAGATTTGCTTTGATCTCTCCGTTGTTTCATGGCGGAAAATACTTTGCAATTTTCTGCTCAGCTCCAATCAAGATTATCCACTATCACTGACTATTTTTGCTTGGCTTATTCTTTCGTGCAATAAATCACATAAATGCATTAAGATAACTTTTCGTGTCTAATTCGGGCACCACTTCCAAAATACTAATCTCATAGTGATAAAAGTGAACAGACAAAATTAATGCTGTTTGTTTACTTGCCCAACCTACAGGGCGAAAGGGCCCAAGTATTCAACTCCGACATTTTTACTTGAGCATATAATAGATATATATTTTTTTTACTTGTGTTGCTTTTTGTGATCTGCTTTTTCTACGCGTAGCACCCTTATTCTTGATTGATTGTAGGGCAATTTGTATGACAGGAACAATATATTTGCTGAAGAAAGTTCCGTTAAACCTCATTGCCTTTGTGTTGATTGTTCTTGAGCTCTTTTTGCATTAGTAACTCAACCTCATGATTTTTCCAAAGTACCAGGATTGAATGTTTTGCATTGAAGTCCAATTGATCTCTGCCATCGGCTCAAATTAGCTTATATTGACTGAGTACGGGTGAAATTTTTGTTTCCTTTTGGAATTTCTTTTCCATCATTGAGCGACCTCATCTCTGTCTTCACGCTGACTTCAAGTGTTAGCGGTTTGTTGGTGCAAAACATTAGCTGTACTTATGCTAGTGCTTTGACTAGTTTGGATTTGTTGAAGTGGTCACAATGAATGAATCTTTTTGACAGCTTGTATCATGAAGACTAAGTTTGATTAGGTTCTCTTCATTTGAGGCAAAGATTAGATTTAGTTGCTCAGGCCATTTATTTTGTGTTGCTTCAAACAGGCCGGTACTGTAGACACTTTTCCTGAGTTCTTCAATGTTAATTACTCTCTTTCCAAATTACGTTTGGTTGTTGATATTGTTCATATATTTCCACGGTCAGTGAAAAATCAGTTTTGGCTATTATCTTTGCAACTCGGTTGGCAAAAAACTGTCGCTGTTTACAATGAGAGCTCTCTATCCATTGCAAAAATGCAATTGAGTCTCATCAAAACTACAACCATGTATTTTAATTTTTTGTTCCCATACTACCTCTTATTTTAACTCAGTACCCTACTTGGCGTTTTTATTAGGAAGGGCGGCAGGTGACAGATGTCTCGTTGGTGCCAGCCTGCATTTTAAATTACACGTCCTAAGTCAGCAGTCAGCTTAGGCCACTGCATCTATCACATTTTCAGATGAATCAGCACATCAAATTAGGTTTTTGCACTTGTTGTACTGAAGTATCTCCTATTGATGCTTGTTTCAGTTACAATTAGAAAATTTTCTTCCACTTCAGAGTTCTGGTGCATCACCAGGTTCCACTTCTTTTCCACAATTTTTTTCTATTTTTAGTCCAGATGATTTTTATAAGTCGTCTCATGAAAACACTAAACAGTGCAAACAATCCAATGGGCTAAAAAATATTGAAAATACCAGTGACCGAATCTTCCTCTGAGTTATGGGTGTTTTAACTTTTTTATTAGTACCTTTGCAAACATGAAACTATCTTCAGTAACGTTTCATTGTAGTCCAATTACTGAAGAACCCTGCGTATTGGAGTCTAATTCAACTTGCTTCGTGTTTCTTCGGGTTGCTTTCGATTTGCTTCGGAAAACTCATCGATCTACTTCACCTACTACTTCAGTTCGAATCCTAATTGTGAGAGAAGAATTCTTAGTGATTGTAACTTTCATTGAAATCATAGGGGGATTCTGCCAATTTGATGGAACTGTCTATGTAGAGATTGTTTTAAATTAAGTTTGTTTTGATTGGATACATTTTTTCATTATTGAGTCCGATTTGCTTGAAAGCAAATTAAATCGGAGAACATTTTTTTTCCAAATACGTGTCGCTGATAATCGTGTATTTGTAAAAATTTATTACTTCTTGAAGGCGATCAAAAACTCAAACAAATTTTTCTTCTCTTCGGATAGTTTTTTAATTGCAAAAACATCGGTTCGATGTCGGCTGGCAGGGCAATTGATCCTTCACTAAATCTAAAAATCTTTGCAATCAGCCAAACTAGTAGAACTAGTCTAACTAGTGACCTGTCGCTCGAACAAACTTGTTTATACAATGACGAAGCATTAGAAAAAGTTCTCAATTAATCAGGCTCGTTCGAGTTAAGCAGTGGATTGTCTAGCAGTTACGATTCATTTCCAAAAAAGGCCTTTCACTTCTGATTCATCCAGTATTTTCACGAAAATTATTTCAACGTCTGTATATATTGATTGCTCATGAAAAGTCTTCCGGTTTGAGACCCTTTCGAATCATCGTTCCTAGCTGATCCTAGACTCAACTGTAGTTGTTCGGCAAATTTGACTTTGGTTCACACGATAGCATTCCCAATTTGTACCACTCGCCTGTACCCACTAGCAATTTTTGTTTCTCTGTTCTTTTTTTGACTGAGTCGCGACGTTTATGTTGGAAGCATAGATTTCAGTGTCCCAACTGTCGAAGTGAATTGGCCAACATTTTGTATTTTTCTGACCGTAATTGGTCCACTGACAACCCATTCACACTCCATAGGACCCGCCAAGCGTTCATTTCGTGTTCTTGTAATACAATGGAAGTGTTAGCTCATGGGTATCTTGACCAAAGAGGATGCCAATATCCATCAAGTTAAATTTTTTTAGGGAGAACAATCAAATGGTTGAAGATTTGCTCCAGCTTGTTGTGGTCTTATTTTGTGTTTCCCTATGATACTTATGGGTGTGCAAACATGATTGAATGCACTTTTGAATGTAGTCACTTCCTTTTCAGAGGATTTTTTTTGAGATGTTTCATTTCAGCTAATTTTAAGCCAATTTTGCTGAGCGTAAAAGTTGCTGCACAGCATTGTTGTTAACTCAACTTTTTTTGTTTCGTTTTTGTTGTAATTTTTGCAGTCTTCCAACATATTACGGAAAACACAAATCTGAGTTGCTTCCTATGACGTAAAATTTAGCCTTCCTATTGAGCCTTCATTTTGATATTCGTTGCAGGACTGTCACCAAGTCGAATTATTGAGAGGTCTTATATCTTCTAAGGAAATACAGGTAGCGTTCCTAATCAGCCTATTTGATACGAAGTATTTTCAATGAATTTGAAATTGGTTGTTTTCAAAAAAGAGAAACGTAATTTTGAGCATTTTTCTTTTTGATATTCGTTGCAGGCCTGTCACCAAGGCGCATTATCGAGAGGTCTTATATCTTCTAAGGAAATACAGGTAGCCTTCCTAATGAGCCTAGTTGATACGAAGTGTTTTTAGTGAATTTGAAATTGGTTGTTTTCAAAAAATAGAAACGTAATTTTGAGCTTTTTTCTTTTTGATATTTGTTGCAGGCCTGTCACCAAGTCGCATTATTGAGAGGTCTTATATCTTCTAAGGAATTGCAGATAGTCTTCCTAATGAGCCTAGTTGATACGAAGTGTTTTCAATGAATTTGAAATTGGTTGTTTTCAAAAAAGAGAAACGTAATTTTGAGCTTTTTTTTTTTGATATTCGTTGCAGGCCTGTCACCAAGTCGCATTATTGAGAGGTCTTATATTTTCTAAGGAAGTGTAGGTAGCCTTCCTAATGAGCCTAGTTGATACGAAGTGTTTTCAATGAATTTGAAATTGGTTGTTTTCAAAAAAGAGAAACGTAATTTTGAGCATTTTTCTTTTTGATATTCGTTGCAGGCCTGTCACCAAGTCGCATTATCGAGAGGTCTTATATCTTCTCAGGTTGATTTGTTTAGATGGGGATTTCTTTTTCTCTCTGTTTTTTTTTCTGTTTTTTAAAAATTGTAATTGAATTTTGGTCGTATTTATTGTTTGCTATTACTTGTCTTTGTGTGTGTCTTGTCCAGTACTCTCACTGATGGCAAGTCTCATCGGCTCTCTAATCCAGAATTATTTTTGTTTGTTGAAAGATATGTGATTTTGTTGATTATTTTCTTTCTCTTCCTCATTTGGCAGACAGTAGTATATAGGTGAGCTACCCTCCCGGAGGGTGAGGTCCCCCATGTATTAAGATAGGGTATACCGTAATTTTCAAGAGATAGGGGCCTCTCACATGTATTAAGATAGGGTATAGATAGCATGTATTAAGATAGGGTACATGTATTAAGATTAGGAGTAGATCTCCATGTATTAGGATTAGGAATAGATCTCCATGTATTAAGATTAGTATGTCCATGTATTAAGATTAGGAATAGGATCTCCATGTATTTAGATTAGTTATAGCCGTTATGTATTAGGATTAGCTTTAGCCGCCGACATGTACTAAGATTAGTTATAGCCGGCGACATGTAATAAAATTAGTTATAGGCGCGGACAGGTATTAAGATTAGTTATAGGTGCCGCCATGTATTAAGATAGGGTATAGGTTTTGTGCATTCATTGGTGCATGCACATATGCTAGTAGTATAGTTGGTGCAAATGTGGAGGGTAGATTCGGAGACGCTCCTGATTGGCTGAAATTTTGAGGGGAAAATATCAATTTTTGTGTAGTTATTAAGTGTTTACTTGAGAGCAATAGAATTGGCGTGAGTAATTAATTGCTGCAATTATCTGATGGTGTAATTATGTGACATGTTGAATTTTTGTTCACAAATTTTAGGTCACATTAAATTGTGAAGTTAATTGGCGTGGGTTTTCAATTACACTAATTATTTTTATCTGAGGGTAATTATGTGACATGTTGAATTTTGTTTACAAATTTTAGGTCACATTAAATTGTGAAGTTATGTGACATGTTGAATTTGGTTGTCAAGCTTTCGGTCAATTGCAAAGATTGTTCCCCTAATTGTTTGAATCAATTGTGTAACAGTTGTCTTTTGCAAGCTCAGTAATTGGAAAAAATCAAGATAGCAAGAGGTAGTTTCAATCTACCGTCCTCCGGGTTATTGACCAAGCGCGCTCCCACTGCGCCATCTTGCTCAATACATGCACATACGCATTATTTTTTGTACATTATTTGAAAAAAGATGTTAAATGAAAGAAAAAAATGAATTAAAATTGTTAAAAATGACAGACACAGTATAAATTATGGGAATCAAAATACAAAATTACTCAATCATTTACAATAAATTGTATAAATTTCATGGAACATTAAGGTATACTTAGCTGAGTGGTTACTAAAGTTCGATAAAAAAGTTTAGAAAACTCACGAGATACAATTACGAGAAAAAAATAATATCGACTTTATTAACTTCAGCTTATTAAATACCAAAATGAACACTACTACATTTAGTTACTTATAAAATTTAACATGTGCACATCATGAATATTGTTCAAGTTGGTTTGGAAAAATTTAAATAGTTGAAATGCGGCAAAAATTGTGTAGAATCCACACAAACTTTGCATCTTCTGAAGCGGTCGAGGTATTAATTTTTGGTTATTTTTACAAAAAAATTTGTAATGTGTTACTGATCGAGCCAGAGAATCCGCATAATAGTAATTTCTGGTGAGTCGAGCAATCAATATCCTATGTTCACCGACTTCTTTACTCGAAGCAGTGTTATTGATTGCAAAGCTGAGTTTGGGTAAATTTGGAATGAAATCTGCCGGAAACGATCCAATGTATTTGAATTTTAGCTCAGGAATGCGTTCATTAATTTGTTGGAGAGATTTATTATCCATGAAAAATAATTTTCTGTTTCAATTCGCAAGCTTCTTTGGAACAGAGATTTCTCACATTACAATCAAGTTGAAATGATTCGTTCTTTTCAAAAAGCAACAATCCTTTTATTGAGGAATTCTATGTATCAGATCTTCTTTAGATTTACTTACTCTGTCTTCATTGTTACTGGTGACATCGAGATGGGAGATGATGATGATGATTAAAAGTCCCAGGAATACCGCACAAATACGGTATACATATAAGTTTGGTGTAGGTCTACCCCAATTTTCATCCATTCCCTATCTTGATATTATAGCATGAAAAGGGTTGCAACTGGGTGATGAAAGTACATTTCCAACAAATGTTCCAACGCAGAAGGCAATAATATAAAAACCATAAAACCATAAAACCATAAAAATCATTAAAAATCTTGATTAATGCACAGTTCTTCAGACATTTTTAGCAACTGTTCCAAACTGATTAATTTTAACTGTTGAGATTCGTTCTCCGAGAACAATTAACTCGGTTACATTGGTTAGCGGACATTCAAAGAACATTTCTAAATGAAGACTTTCCCCACTGAGTTCAGGTAATGAACATTTTCACCAGCATCTTGGAGTGAAGTGAGATCGAATGAAAGCACATAATGATTTGTAAAAAACAATTCGGTAACGCAGGAATTTCTTCGTTGAAGTTCATTGCCTTCATTGTTGTAACATAAGCTCTAAAGTTGTTGGTTGTATCAATTGAGACAACTGCTCTCCCCTCTCGAACAATTCTCAGCTCCCGCAGTCCAAACTTTCGATAATGAAAAAGATTTTCTCAAAAATGTCCGGTGAATGCTGAATTAATTTTCATTGCTATTGCAATTCGCCTGATTGGAGCATTATTGAAAACATTTTCCTGAATAAATTGATTTTGTCCAGATGGAATAAAAAATGTTCGCGCAATTGTCTCCATAAAATTATAGCAAGCTGGTTGATGTGTTAGTTGATACTTGATTGTCTGGTGATAGACTTCATTAACGACAACACGTCTCGTAAAAAGTGAACAGTCAAGAACTCTAAGGGAAAAACGGGGATTGTAGGAAATCATGTAAAAAGTTGGTCTCGTGCAAATCAATTTGAGTCTAACTTTTGAATTTGGAAGTAATAATTTTTCACATTGAAATAAATCGAGTGCAAGTTTACCATACATAGTGAACCCATCTTTAATCAAAAACTCTTCCTCCCTATCTATGAACGGGCTTTTTCACATAATCACTAGGATCTTTCTCGGATTCATATCCATGACAAGCCAAAATTCCTTCATTATTCATTGTAGAAGTATTGAATTCATTGGATATCAGAGCTTTGTGACCATAGAGTCCGTTAGAGTTGTACATTTGTTGATTGTTTAATACACTTCGCAGTTGGAGAAAAGAGAGTGTAACAAGTTGTTGACATGGGTCAAATATTGTAAATCATCATCAGTGAAAGTCATACCCATATCTGGTTTTCCGTGCTCCTCTTTTTCATGAAATCTTCAAATTATCTTCCCTTTTGCATTCCAGCTTTAATTTGTAAGTGAATATCGAGATAAATACTTCTCTCTGTTTCAAATTCAAAATCAATGCTGCTTTCATCCAATGAAGTACTGGGATAAACTTCTTGAATATGGGAGGATTCAATTGGTTCCAAAACCGGAATTTTGTTAAAAATCTCCAAGCAAGAATTTGGAAAGTGTCCATAACGGAAATTACTATCATTTGTTGATCTGGTATTCATTTTAGTTTCGAAAAAATATCCCTCCTAGTTTGACGACATCGACTGATTTTTGGCGAGCGTTTTCGAATAATACGTCAATTTCTAGGTTTTCCTTCTCCTAGCTGTTTATGTAAAGTTTTCTTTCCAACATCTGTGGCAGCAGATTTGAAGTTTTTCCTTCCAGCTAATACATTTCCGATTTCTGGAGCAGCTAATTCAATCAAGTCAGCACCAACTCTTTTAGCTGCTGATACAACATATTGTCTCAAAAATGGAACTGCAGTCCTCCCAATTGTTTGTGCTAAAGCACCAAATCCTCTTCCCCTTTTCTTGAATAACCACGAAAATACGGCAAATCACTGTCTGCGACACTTTTTTTGTAAACTTTATTTTAGAAATGATTGTCTGAAGCTTTTTTGAACATCAATACAGCTCTAGTTACACCTACTGAACTGAAGGGAACTTTTTCACCGTAAGAGTCGGGGAGCTCAAATTTAATGCTGTGGAAAGAGTTTTTCAGAATTTTTTAAATTGTAGATTTCGAAAGTTTTGATAATTCATATATTGTCCAGTGTCCAGTAGATATTATGTCTCCATTTTTAATTTTAGAAATAAACGGAAAACATCTCAAAAGCGCGGCCTTTGTGTCACCTATAATATTGTATTCAACAATATCACTGTATATCATGAGAGTATGAATTCGGACAATATCTTAGGGAAATTTAGAAAAATGTGGTCCAGCACCACTCATAAAAACTCCCATTCCGTAAACAGCTTCCTCACACCCAAATACGTCACAGAGGTTGATTCTGAAGATAACTAGTAACGAGTTTTCCTTAAGAAGACATAGGGAGATTCTCTGTGTAATTCTGTTGACTTTTAATTTGACTGGAGTTTTCTCATACTTTTCTCTTTCCTGAGTTTTTTGTTCATTTCGTTCACAATATCAGATATTGATGGATATAGTCCTGCATCAATTGTATAATAATCGGAAGTTTTTGTATCTGGAGTTGCAGCATCTAGATAGAAAAATGTTCCATCATTAATATTCTGGTACAAAGATGGATATGATAGTTCGGTTATTGCCACCTCCCATTCTCCATCAAGGTTAATCTGTTCTGGAAGGAAATTGGTAAAAGTACTCATTGTATTATTTGGATAACAATCAAAAGATGCGTTGGAAATCAGCTCTACCGTAAAAGAGTTCATCACTAAATGATACACTTTGAGAGTTCTTGTTCATAAAATTTTCCTAGTATTTCATTACCCTGCTCTCCCTTGAGGTTGTATGTTGAAGGTTTGTACGTAGCAATCTTAACAATTTCAAAGATTTCACTCGTGAACTGTGACTTGTATCCTTTTCTAAAAGGAATATCGTATTTTGAAATTCGAACTTTATCCCATGCTTTAAACCAAGGTTTTTTGTATTGACTGATCGGATTTTTGTAAAAAAATTGATAAAAAGTGTTTTTCAAAGATCTGATAGCACTCTCAGCTACGGCAGCTTTTGTTTCACTTCTCGTTGAGTAAATTTTAATTTTCTTTTTTCTACAAAATTTCCTAAATTCGCCACCAAACTCTGTTCCTTAATCAACCCATACTTTTTGTGGGAGGTTGTTTTTTCGTAGCATTTTTTTGAAAGCTGCTACATTATCTGTAGAATTCTTTGATTTCATTGATTTCATTCTTTGAAAATACATCAACGCAGATTAATAAATACTTTACTCCGTTATTAAACTCTGACAACTTGTCCATAAAATCTCAATCAAGGCATCAATTTTCATTTATCCGCTTTGGAAATGCAGGTAATCGCCTAAAATGTCGAGTTGCTTGACGGTATTTTGTATAAGAATTTTTAGCGTGGAGAAATGAAATAACCTTGCTTCTTGATAAACCGCTCGCTTTCTAAAGATTTCTAACCGATCCAAATGCAGCTTTTCCTTCTTTGTATAATCGTTGAAGTTTCGCTTTTTCAGATTTTGAAAGGGATCCAACTCCCTTTGTCTTTGCTTTTGGCATCCTTGTTTACAATTTTGTTCGGACTTATCCGTGGAGCATCAAGTATTTTGTAATAGATATCGGGAAATTCAATATTTTTTCTCTTCAATGCGTAAATAAAAACGGTAAATGCTACATTTGTATCTCTTCCATCCAGTAAAATGGAGTCACTGAGGAACAGCTTGATTTGAGGACATTTCAGCATTTGATCTACAACTGACTCGTTTTCGAAAGATTTTGTGGTAGTGGTGATGTCCTTGTGAAGAGAATCTAAATTTTGTGGTATGAAGTTAATTTTTTCCTCACTCTTGTCCAATTTGTACACATTTAATTTGAATTTTTGTTCGTAAAGTTGCTGAGGAATCAAAACAAACTGTTCCATTTCAAGAAAGACGGTTAATGATAGACGGAGTTAAAATTGATATAAGTTCTATTCCTTTCCTTGAACTTAAAATCGCTCTCTTTTTATTTATTCCAGTTATTTTTAGTATAAGCTGATGAATTTCGTCTTGATACTTTATTACGTCCTGTTTTTGAGTATCTTGCAGTTTTCCTCTAAGCAGGTTTACGATGCACTCGTTTAGGAACTGAAAAAATTCTTTTGGACAAGTTTTTAGGAAATTTCTTTTGAAATTCCGGGAATAACTTTGGAACGTTGTCAGAGTAGAGTGTTGTTTGCTCATCATTCACAAATGTGGTCTGCTGTTTATGTTGTGGAAGGAAAAAAATTGAATGAATCGGTCGACTATTTGTACAAAATCGAAGAGAGTTGAGTGTTTTGGGACTTAAATCAATAAGTAAATGACCATAAGGAATAGAAGTTGCTTTGGTATACCAATCTTTTAATTGTGAACCTAATCTCAACTGTTGACTCAGAGTGTTTTTTTGCAGTACATCTCTATGAGATTTGAACAAGACAATATGAGTATTTTGTAACTCTATATGACTTCCTAATCTACTCTGATGAAAAAAATTGTGTTTGGAATATATTGTGCTGAGTCCTTTATGTCCTCCAGCTGTTGGAATTTTAACAAAATCTTTAGAGCTGGAAATCTCCTCACAAGAGTCGTCAAAAATTAACAGATACTTTGTTCCGTTATTTGGGAGGCTTTGAATAAACTCAAAGTCTACTCCTTCTTTAAACTCAGTGTTTATAACATCTTTAGACATTAAACCACAAAGAGATTGATAATGTTGACAGAATTAGTAAATTCTGTCAAACTCTGGTTGAAATGTTCCAATTGTTAACCATTCTGGTGTAAGATGAGATTTCCCAGACCCGCTTGGACCAACCAATGAATTAAAAATTCGTTCTTTTGTGGAAATAATCTTGTTCATATTATAGGTGAAGGTAAAATATAACCAACTGTATTAGAAAGGATTGCAATCCAAACTGTTGTTTCTTCACAGGTTGGAGCCAATGTTATTCGTACAATACAACAGTCCAGAATTACGAGTATAAAAAAATGGGGACAGAAAACCGACTAGAGACCTATTACAAGTCTTTCCAAAACATTTCCATGATTGTCATTCTTGATTATTATCATCAAAGACTAAATTACCCAAATTTAATCCTTTATCTATATGCTCAGTCATTTAAACGTCATCGTTGAGACGATAGAAAAAATGTTCCAACTTTATTGCGATGTAAATAAATAAAAAAATGAGAAAAGGTTCTAAACATAAAAAAGAAACATACAACAGCGAGATCCAAAACACTGTCTCTTCACAAGAATTATTAACAGAAACCATATAAACGGAAAATAAATTCTAAATTAAGAAAAACGACAGAATTGAAATAAAGAATAACTGTGTAACGCTAGGACAAAATTTGATCAATTTTTTTTTATTTTTGAAGCAACTTTTCTATGTTTTGTAAAAGAATAAAATGATTTTAAAAATTAGTTAAGAGATAATATGATACATTACCATCAAAGTATATAAAACTTTTGACAAATACTAAATTTTGTCAAAAAAAATAAGAACCCCAGCTCCATAAGAATAAGCTTTCTTCTCTGCACAGTGTAATGTTTTCTTGTGTCGGAAGGGGTAGTTACTACATTCCCAGATAGTGTCTTCGTTGGAAATCAATTTAGAGGCTTTTGGACATCCAAAATCGTCCAAATTTTCCACATCCTTACACAAATAATTTGATAGGATTTTACATTTTTCCAATCTTTTGGCAAAATATTCGGCTGTAGGAGAACAAGGTTGATGAATTATGGTTGGAAAAACTGAGTAATCAACTTTTCCATTATTCCAATTGATTCCATGTAAATTCTTTGTGTTCCACTTTGCTTGAAATGTTGGTTTGTAGTCATTTGGTGGGAGGAATGTATATCCCAACACAATTCCGTCCTTGAAAATTCCCAGCTCCTTGACAACTGTTCGCTCCAAGCACTCAATATCAAACACAACGATAGTCATCCTCTTTTTAGCTGAGTTAATTGACAAATGGTTAACAATCTAGTATTTTAAAAATATGAGGATGACAAACTTGATGTAGAGACAAAAGAATAATCCAATTATATGACCTAGAAGACAGGAGCTGGGTAATTGCGGCAGCATGTAACAATAACCGGGTCCTTCGTCTGTTGTTGTTTTCACAGCTCCAGCAGAATCATGTAAAATTGCATGTAGACGAACAATTTTTGATCTAGCTAAGAAAAAATCCAAGAGAGAGTTTCCATATCCAATTCTTCCTCCTTGAGGAAACTTGTGATCATTTTCGTCCAAATCGACAATTCGGTCCCAAATTTTACAAGCTGCGAGAAAACAGTTTTTACGTTTTTCGTTTGTTGGAAACATTGAAAGTATGCTTCCGTAACAATTGAAAATGTTTACCAGAATAACAATATTCATTAACTCTGAGTTGTTTCGTCCCTAATAATGCAAGTCTTTTTGTAATTTTCTATATAGGAAAGAAGGGTTGGTAGATGATCTTCTAGATTTTTATACTCCTCCTTTTTCAAATGAATCTTTGTAAGAAAACTCCACTGATATTCGTTCCAGCGATAAAAATCTCTTGTTTGTCAGAACGATATGTTAGAGTTGTTCTGCGTAGTCCATTATGAATAACCCACTTGAATTCAGAAATTTGGGACTCTACGTCTAAATTATTCAAATCGGGAAAATTTTGCGCTTCAAGAACTGTATATGAGTACCTTTTAAGCTCGTGATTTATACTGACGTGAAAAATTTTTGATTTGTCTCTGAGACTTAAGAAAATGTTTCTAGAGCATCCAATATCTCAACTCATTCTAAGAAGAAGAAAGTTTCAAATGAAAAATTGCTTAATGAAAGACAAATACTCATCCACCAAATATTCACCATTCAATATAAAAAATTAGTATAATATTGCGCAGCAGTAGTTATTGAAATGTTAATTGTTCATTATTAGAGATATTTTTCAGATTTTCAATCAGTTCCGTGAATTCTTCCATTTTATAGCTGACGTAAGTCACTTTCTTGAACTCATTGATAATGTTGACAGAATTAGTAAATTCTGTCGAACTCTGGTTGAAATGTTCCAATTGTTAACCATTCATGTGTAAGATGAGATTTCCCAGACCCGCTTGGACCAACCAATGAATTAAAAATTCGTTCTTTTGTGGAAATAATCTTGTTCATATTATAGGTGAAGGTAAAATATAACCAATTGTACTAGAAAAGATTGCAATCCAAACTGTTGTTTCTTCACAGGTTGTAGCCAATGTTATTCGTACTATACAACAGGCCAGAATTACGAGTATAAAAGAATGGGGACAGAAAACCGACTAGAGACCTATTACAAGTCTTTCCAAAACATTTCCATGATTGTCGTTCTTGATTATTATCATCAAAGATTAAATTACCCAAATTTAATCCTTTATCTTTATGCTCAGTCATTTAAACGTCATCGTTGAGACGATAGAAAAAATGTTCCAACTTTATTGCGATGTAAATAAATAAAAAAATGAGAAAAGGTTCTAAACATAAAAAAGAAACATACAACAGCGAGATCCAAAAGACTGTCTCTTCACAAGAACTAATAACAGAAACCATATAAACGGAAAATAAATTCTAAATTAAGAAAAACGACAGAATTGAAATGAAGAATAACTGTGTAACGCTAGGACAAAATTTGATCAATTTTTTTAAATTTTTGAAGCAACTTTTCTATGTTTTGTAAAAGAATAAAATGATTTTAAAAATTAGTTAAGCGATAATATGATACATTACCATCAAAGTACATAAAATTATTTACAAAAACTAAACTTTGTCAAAAAAACTAAGAACCCCAGCTCCATAAGAATAAGCATTCTTCTCTGCACAGTGTAATGTTTTCTTGTGTCGGAAGAGGTAGTTACTACATTCCCAGATAGTATCTTCCTTGGAAATCAACTTAGAGGCTTTTGGACATCCAAAATCGTCCAAATTTTCCATATCCTTACACAAGTAATTTGATAGGATTTTACATTTTTCCAATCCTTTGGCCAAACATTCGGCTGTAGGAGAACAAGGTTGATGAATTATGGTTGGAAGATCTGAGTAATCAACTTTTCCATTATTCCAGTTGATTCCATGTAAATTCTTTGTGTTCCACTTTGCTTGAAATGTTGGCTTGTAGTCATTTGGTGGGAGGAATGTATATCCCAACACAATTCCGTCCTTGAAAATTCCCAGCTCCTTGACAACTGTTCGCTCCAAGCACTCAATATCAAACACAACGATATCATCCTCTTTTTAGCTGAGCTAATTGACAAATGATTAACAATCTAGTATTTTAAAAATATGAGGATGACAAACTTTGATGTAGAGACAAAAGAATAATCCAATTATATGACCTAGAAGACAGGAGCTGGGTAATTGCGGCAGCATGTAACAATAACCGGGTCCTTCGTCTGTTGTTGTTTTTACAGCTCCAGCAGAATCATGTAAAATTGCATGTAGACGAACAATTTTTGATCTAGCAAAGAAAAAATCCAAAAGAGAGTTTCCATATCCAATTCTTCCTCCTTGAGGAAACTTGTGATCATTTTCGTCCAAATTGACATTTCGGTCCCAAATTTTACAAGCTGCGAGAAAAACAGTTTTTACGTTTTTCGTTAGTTGGAAACATTGAAAGTATGCTTCCGTAACAATTGAAAATGTTTACCAGAATAACAATATTCATTAACTCTGAGCTGTTTCGTCCCTAAAAATGCAAGTCTTTTTGTAATTTTCTATATAGGAAAGAAGGGTTGGTAGATGATCTTCTAGATTTTTATACTCCTCCTTTTTCAAATGAATCTTTGTAAGAAAACTCCACTGATATTCGTTCCAGCGATAAAAATTTCTTGTTTGTCAGAACGATATGTTAGAGTTGTTCTGCGTAGTCCATTATGAATAACCCACTTGAACTCAGAAATTTGGGACTCTACGTCTAAATTATTCAAATTGGGAAAATTTAGCGCTTCAAGAACTGTATATGAGTACCTTTTAAGCTCGTGATTTAAACTGAAGTGAAAAATTTTTGATTTGTCTCTGAGACTTAAGAAAATGTTTCTAGAGCGTCCAATATCCCAACTCATTCTAAGAAGAAGTAAGTTTCAAATGAAAAATTGTTTAATGAAAGACAAATACAAATAATCACCAAATATTCATCATTCAATATAAAAAATTAGTATAATATTGCGCAGCAGTAGTTATTGAAATGTTAATTGTTCATTATTAGAGATATTTTTCAGATTTTCAATCAGTTCCGTGAATTCTTCCATTTTATAGATGACGTAAGTCACTTTCTTGAACTCATTGCTCTCTTTGCGACACAATAGTTGGATCTGGACATAAAAAGAAGCTCGATTGTCCTGAACGTACTTCATAAAGGTAACGTAGAGTCTTCGAATTTTTCCAATGCTTATCTCTCTTGCTTTGTGACATTGTTGCTGCACGTCTTCCATTTTTGGGTTCTTCTCAAATTGAGCTGGAGTTTCTCGAAATTCCCAGTCTCCATTCAGCAGATCGTTCTTCAGGAGACAAAATTTCTTGAATTCGTATTCTCCAATTCTCAATTGTTGGTACTTTTCAAATGTTCCACATTTATCTTTTTTGAAGACTTGAAAAGTTGTTTCAGAGTAATTTTTTTTTCCATTTCTAAATATTTGGGACACAGTAAATCTCACAGCAAATCTGTTTGGATGAGAGCCAAAGTCAATATAAAATGGGACAAAATCAGTACCCAATTTAGGCTGTGAATCTGTAAACATTGATGGAGCGTTCGAGTAAAAAGGAGATACTTTGGAGAGAGACATTTACGTAACTTGAGTAAGCTGCGAGAAGTTGATTAAAAGATTTTCTTAAAAATTTAAGACCCTCTACAACACACAATTTCCTTTTATGCTAATGACATCATTGTTTTCACACAATTTCCTAAAAAGGAAGAGAAAAATGTGTTTATTTATACTTTTTCCTGAAAAGGATTTCTAATCAGAAATTTTCAATGAAGAAAACTTTTGAATCATTATAGAAAAACCATTTTTGTGTTTAGCAGGTCTGTGTTGCATTAGAGAGAAGTAGTGACGAAAATATTTTGAACAAGTAAAACATCAAAATGTCCTAATCCGCTGTTTCTTGAATTGATTCATAGTTCAAATGAGGTTTGAAATTGCACATGAGAATTTCACTTTTTTTCCTTATTTGCAACTTGAATTCGTTTATAATAAATAAGTTGATTTCCTTATTTGGAATTCGGCTTTTTTTTATAATAAAAAAGTTATTTTCCTTATTTGGTATATAAGTTCCAAAGAAATTGATTTCCTTAGTTGAAGGTTCAATATAATTTTACAGAATGGCAGCAGTTATGTGTCAGGTTTTACCACACTTTTACAAAAAGTTTTGTGAAAATCGTTGTTTGTATCTGTATCTGTCAAAGATTATAGATCATATATTCTTACAAATGAATATGTTGTTGCCTCACACACCAGTTTCTGTCCCCTGAAATTCTGTTGATATCACATTGTTCTCTTTTCTTCCTCCACCGAAAACTTGCTTCCAAAACTGGAAGATCTTTCTTATTTATATCAGACAGTCGATTGTTTATATACATTATCTAAACATCAATTTTTTGGCAGTGTTTTGGAAGAATCGGGTCTTGTCTTTACTCAGTTATGCAGAGCAGTACAACACAATTATGAAAACAAATTTGTTGAGGAGCTACCTAGTGTGTCCAAAAAAAGATTGAGTAGAAAGAAGTTCACGAGACATCTACTGCGTGCTAAACAAAAAAATGTAAGCACACAAACGATGGGATCTTCATTTCTGGACAGAATTCAATCTATTAAAAACTCAAAATATGAGAGTGAATTGATAAAAATTTTTGACTGTTTGTTAGATGGTCATGGTTTAATTGATAACTCTCTGTTATATCTTGAAATTAGGAAGTAATAAATTTTTAATTGCTTGACAATGATTTACATAGTATCAGTTTTATATTTTAGTTTTAAAATCAAAAAATTTAGTTTCTCATTTTATACAATATTTTTCTTGAATGTTTAAATTGATACCTCTAATCTGTTAAATGTCGAGTTTTGTAACAAATTATTCTTTTAAAAGTCGAGTTTTCTCAGGAAAATTTTTGTTAAATGTTGGGTTTTGAAACAATTAATTTTAATAAAAGTCGAGTTTTCTCAACAAAATTTTTGTTAAATGTCGAGTTTTCATTCAATTTTTTTGTTTAAATATAAAAAAACCGATTCTAATTGGATTCAATAAAGCGCAATTTTTTTCCTGATTTTCACCAGTTTACGGTATAATTTAACGCAGAAAATGAAGAAATTTTTTAGTTTTTAAAATGAAAAGTTTTCATTTACTATAACAACTGAAAAATCAAATTTTTGATAAATGTCGAGTTTTGATAACGCTCTTTCCGTTATATATCAAGTTTGGTAACAAAGTTTTAAAAATCAAAATTTTATTTGATGATATCCTTATGAGCTGGTTTAGAAAAGAGAAATCACATAAGAAAGATTATGTTATACAGAATGTTTAATTTCATCACCAGGAAAATGTATAAATCAACATACAACTTTTCCGTTAAGATTGATTACAAATGAAGCTGAAAAATTGTACCAACTGAAATCTATTCAAATAGAGTTCTCACAACATACTCTGTCAAGTTTTGAATCCCATTCCCAAAAGGTCTAGAATGTTCAAATATTACTGGAGGATCAGTTGGTTGAGCGCTGATTGAAGTTGCTGAATTTTCATCAGTCAGCAAAATTGGATTGTTGGCTGTTCCATCCTCTATGTAAGGTGTTGTCATTGACGGAGTAGTCGACATATCAGTAGAACCATAGGACTGTGCCGGATCAAAGTTCTGCTGATCATTCGCTGACCAAGTGCTAGTATCAACACTTAGCTCGCTCCCATCAAAGCCTGACACAGTTTGAAGCAAATTCCCTGACTCCTCCACTGAACTCAAAACTTGATTTACATCCGGGCTAGAGAACCAAGAGTTAGGAATTTGCCCTTTTTCTCAAGGGAAAGTATATTGAATGTTGCCAGCGACGTAGTTCGGCGAAAATTCTGTCCCAGCAACGTGAGGATAGTGGTGTCCACTAATACAGCAACTTCGTGTCCCATCGCTTGTGTACCAAGCTGATTCTCCGTAATTGGAAGCTGACCCTGATGATAGGTGCCAAACTGTTGTCGCTGGTGTTCAATAATGTGCCACACAGTGATGGGTAAAGTGACTACAGACTCATATAATCCGTTTGATAAGTCGTTAACACTTATCCGAGCAGTCTCCTCAGTGAAGGAAAATGAGTACAGAAGACTATTGTTTTGCACAGTAAACTCCATTTTGTTCAGATTAATTGATAGAAGTTAGAAGCAGATAAACGTTAAAACTGAAATAAGCTCTGTAGATAAGAAGAATGTGAATGTAGGATAAAGTTTTGATGAGTAGTTAGCAGGACGATGAGGAACAGAGGTGAAATCAATTTTGAAGAAACGGAAGAGAATGATAATGTCTGACTATGTCGCTCTTATTTATAGTGAAATGTTGCATATTCAAATACTTTACTAAATCGGATTATTCTGTTATTCTGAACGCAATTGTCCAAGAAATTTTAGAGAAAGTAGGAATCAACATCAATCTACTCAACTTTGTAAGCATGCATCGGCAAATCCTTCTTTCCTCTTATATATTTTTTCCAACAACTGTAAATGATTTTTGATTGACATTTTTCGCAAATGAGCAAAATTTCACACAATACTCTGTTTATGTAAAAGAAAGTTAAAATTAAGAAACAATTACACAAAATAAAATTGTTAATCTTCAAAATAGTTTCTTTAACACGGGATTTTGACTGGTTGAGAGGTTCCAAGACAATAACGTTAAGTTGTACAGTAAAAAATTGCTCCTGAAGTATGGATGAATATTTGTTTGCGACATCTTTAACATTGTTGTAAGAGCACATTCATGTGCTAATTTCAATTTTCAATACAACTAGATTTGTTTGCAAGCACCGAATTCTGTCAATTGCGGATAGACACAAATTTGAATCGCAGAGTTTGTAAAGATTGGAACAATTTGTTTGAATTTGTTGTCAGTCTGTTTTTGGATTATGGCCGGATGAAATATGAAAACTTATATAAAATAAAATAGAAAAGATTATGAAGATATATAAGAATGATTTGGTATTTTTGAGTTTACGCCAAGGAATGAGGTCACAAATTTAAAATGAATGTTCATAAAAATTTAAGGTATTTCGCAATGGAAGAGTCTGATTGCTTTATTCATTATGTTCTAGAATGTTTGGTTATGACAACAAGCTTCCTAAAACGGAAATGATAAATTTCCGTATATGGAGTGATGCGTCATAGCTGCGTTCCCTAATTGTACAAAAATAATTTTTTTCATTCTCACTTTGTTATTTTCACAATAAGTCGCTCGTCACAATACCGAATTTGTTTCATCTTGTACCAAAACAACGCCTTCTCCCGACAGAAATCTCCCAATGAAATGCATTAAGAGCAACAAAACGCTGGTGAAGAAGAATATGGCAAGACACAAGCAGTCTTGAGATAATGGGACTTTATTTTGTCTCAAATGTCCACATTTCAGTACAAAGATGAAAGAAGACATGAATTACCACATCGCTAAGCATCACGCTCCTAAGGATGCAAAGCTAAGTACTGTGTGTACTGTATGGTTGGAAGAGTTTCCGAGTTTCTATTCTCTTCAACATCACAGGAGGAGAAAGCATTGAAATTCAACAAAAGTTGGGTGAAAATCGAGTGAAAAGTTTAAAGAAGTTCTAGAATCAGAGGAACTGGAAAAAGACAACGAGCAGCTGCAACAAGAACTTAGTGCTTGTCAGCACTTTTTTGACGATACTGAGATGGAAAATGGGAGACATCAAGTGTTCAACTTCAAGCTGTCCAAGCTCGATCCTCATGAACTAATAAAAAGTTGAAAAAAGTATTCGAAAAACTCAACTGTTCTGCCAAAGTAAACTTGGCTCTAGGATTTATATTAAGAAATGTGGATACAGACGAGTATCGATACTTCTACGCTCACAAGAACAACACCTTATTCGAGAAATCTTATCTACTCTGTTCCAAAGAAGACTTAGTCTATCTTCAGGACAGGATTGAAAAATAGATTTAGTGGAGACGTGTGCTCAGGAGCGGGAGAATACAAAATGGCGATTTGCTCTCACTATAAATGTAACAATATTCTGCGCTCTCCTAAAAAGCATTCCAATGAGATGTATCGATGCTGTTCTGGCTGAACATTTACTTAGACGATCAGATGTGAACTGTCTTGTATCCAATGGCTACGGCGAGACTTACAAAGATTATCCTTGCTTATTCCGGGCTATAGCTGCTCACTTATATGGATCATCGGAGCTTGAGACCAATGCAAAATATTTGTTTAGTGCATTCCTCCAAGAATCTGGACATGACGCAATCAATTTCAGAGGGGTATCGATCGACCATCTTGTATTTGTTGAAAATGCGATAAAGCACAGCAAATTTATTTACGATATTGACATTGTAGATGGAGATTTTTTGGTGAACTTGGGAGGAGAAGTGTTGAAATGTATGAGAAAAATTTTAATTTTTTACGTTACAACAACCACATATGCTATGTGGATGATATTAACACATTTTTTGAACGATTCCGTTGTCCCAGTTGCGATACGTTCATTCAGAAAGCGGGAAAATTCAACCGCCATTTTAGAACTTGTAAAGATAGTGCACAGCATGTGAAAGATAGTGCAAAGAGTGTGTATATATTGCGCGAGACCTTATTTGATAAACTTGATGGATTTGGAATTTCTTACAACGATGATCAAAAATTGTTCAATAACTTGGCTATTTTTGATTTTGAATCGATATGTGTACCCTCCGAGCAATCAAAAGATACAAACACAACCATTTGGATTGGAAAGCATGAACCAATCTCTGTCTCGATTTCCTCCAATTTAATTGATGAACCTGTCTTCCTATGCGATAAAGATCCGAAGGCTCTCATTACATCTTTTCTTGAAGCTATTGAAGACTTAGCAAAAAAATAAAACTGAAATGCGGACAAAGTTTTCCTCTATTGAAGCAATAATCAGAGCACGAATTCACGCAATTTGGGAAAATTTAATTAAAAGAGAGGATCAAAACGCTTCAGCTTTTGAGTGTGAAGATGAACGTGTCGAAGAAGATGATGAAGCTGATATGTCTACGCAATTTCTCCAAATGCAGAAAAACCAGATTTTGGATTTACATCAACACTTCGAGCGTTATGTGAATACTTTACCTGTGTTCGGATTCAATAATGGAAAATATGATATATATCTCATTAAGTCCTATCTCCTGCCCTATCTAATTCATGAGCACGACTTTCAACCTACTGTTATTAAAAAGGCAAATCATTTTGTTTCTCTTAAATTTGGTGATGAACGATTTCTCGATATCCTCAATTTTCCCGGTGGAGCTACCTCACTTGATTCTTTCCGTAAAGCATACAAGACAAGTGAGACTAAAGGATTCTTCCCCTATGAGTGGCTTGACTCTCCCGAAAAGCTCGATGCAACTTTTCTCCCTCCTTACGACTGTTTCTTTAGCAAACTGAGAAATCATAATCCACTGGAGAAGGAATTTACTGATTTCACTAAATTGCTTAACGGTGGATGTTCTCAACAAAAGTCATTAAAAAAGTTGAGGTTGAAAAATGTTACTCCATCTGGAATTGACTATTACAATTACCTGAAAGTGGTCTGGGAGCAAGAGCAAATGGCTACATTCAGAGATTTTGTCAAGTGGTACAACAACAAAGATGTTCTTCCAACACTGGAGGCAATGCAAAAAATGATGGAGTTTTATCACAACAAGGGTATCGATATGTTAAAACTCGTATGCACTCTTCCAAATTTGGCTAATATCTATCTTCACAAGTCAACAAACCACAAATTTTTTCCATTTGTTGAAGCTGACAAGGATTTACATGACAAAATACGTGACGATATGACTGGTGATCCATCTATTGTTTTTACCAGAAAAGCAGTAGTTGATTAGACCTTCACACAAAACTCTGAAAACCTTTGCAAGTCTTTAAATCTTTCGTAGGTATTGACGCTAGCCAACTCTATCCCCTTTCAATGTGTCAAGAAATGCCCACTGGACTTTACACTCGATGGGAACTTGAGACAGGTTCTCAAAAATTCAGGGCTCGAACAAACAGATCCCGAACAATTGAGAACATGGTTATGTCATATCTTCAATCACAACCGGAAAACAGAAGAAAATTGATTGTTTTAGCGTAGACGGATTTTGCGCACATTGTAATACGGTGTTTGAAGCCATGGGTTGTTACTTTTGTTTCTGTCCTTGTCGGGAAGCTAAAGCAAGTCTCTCGGAAGAGGAAACGCAGAGAGGGATTAGAAAAAGAGAACATGATAAATTGAGAAGAGATTACTTAAAAAGTAAAGGATACAAGATTGCTGAAATCTGGGAGTTTAAATGGTGAGAAAGTGTTAAAGAAGAAGAAAATGTTAGAAATCACGTCAGAAAGAACTTTCCTTACAAACTTCTTTTGAAGCAAGAGTCTTTACTAGCTAAAATAAGAGATGGAGAGATGTTTGGATACTTACAATGTGATTTGGAAGTTCCCGCAGGCTTGAAGTACAAGTTTTCAAATTTCCCACCTATCTGTAAAAAATTCAACGTTAGTCGAGCTGATATTGGGGATTATATGAGAGATTACGCTGTTGAAAACAACTTACTGAAGCAACCCCAGCGAATGCTGATTTCAAGTTTCAATCTGGAAAATGGAACAATTATTACTCCCCTACTAAATCTCTACATCAGTCTCGGTCTGAAATCTACAAGAATTTATTTGTACTGTACACGCCTAGAAAATTTTTCAAATCCATTGTACAGTCAGTGGTAGACGCTAGAAGGGGTGGAGATGAAAATCCTAATTCCAGCGTTGTTGCTGAAACTATGAAATTATTGGGTAATAGCTCTTATGGTTATCAGATTATGGACAGAAACAAACATACAGAGACCAAATATTTGAATGATGAGAAGACGCACAAAGCAATCAATGGGGAAATGTTTAAGCGTTTGAACAATGTCTCAAAAGAGCTTTACGAAGTTGAACCAGCAAAATGAAAAATTGAACACCGCGGAACCTATATTAGTCGGATTCTTCATACTTCAGTACGCCAAACTAGGAATGTTGGAGCTCTACTATAACTTCTTTGACGGATTTTGCGATGCCAACAAATTCGAGGAGTTGGAGATGGATACAGATTCTCTCTTTTTAACCCTAGCTCATGAGAATTTGTATGATTGTATTCGACCTGCTAAAAAACAAGAATGGGAAGCATTGAGACAGCAGGACTGTAATGACTCTTTTCAAGCAGATGCTATTCAAAATTTCTTCCCTAGAACGTGTTGCTCTAAGCATAAGAAGCATAATAAACGGGAACCAGGGCTTTTCAAGGAAGATTTCAGATGTATGGAAATGATTTGTCTTTGTAGCAAAACTTATTTGTTGCTACGATAAACAGTCTGACAAATACAAGTTCAGTAGAAAAGATCTCAACAAAAGAACACTAGAAGAGAGCGGAGATGGACCAATGGAGAAATATCGACGTGTGATGGATGAAATTATCAATCTTACTTCAACAAATAAAGGGTTCAGAACAATAAACCATTGTGTTGCTACGTATGAGCAGACAAAGAAGGGACTGTCCTATTTCTACCCTAAGCGCATTTTTCAGACTGATGGTATTCATACAGCACTACTCAACATATAACTGAAAAAGTTTTGCTATATCACAGTTCTTTAAATTTCACAATCGCATTTATACTGTGTCTGTAATTATATACTATTTCAATTCAAGTTTTTTTTCTATCATTGAACTTTTTCCAATTAATGAGCGCGCAAAAGATAACTGTTACACAATTGATTCAAACAATTAGGGGAACAATTTTTGCAATTGATCGAAAACTTAACAACCAAAATTCAACATGTCACATAATAACCCTCAGCTAAAGATAGTTAGGGTAATTGAAAACCCTCTCCAATTAACTTCACAATTTAATATGACCTAAAATTTGTAAACAAAAATTCAACATGTCACATAACTACCCATCAGATAATTACAGCAATTAATTACCCACGCCAATTCTATTGCTCTCAAGTAAACACTTAATAACTACACAAAAATTGAAATTTTCCCCTCAAAATTTCAGCCAATCAGGAGCGTCTCCGAATCTACCCACCACATTTGCACCAACTATACTACTAGCATATGTGCATGCACAAATACATGCACAAAACCTATACCCTATCTTAAAACATGGCGGCACCTATAACTAATCTTAACACATGTCCGCGGCTATAACCAATCTTATTACATGTCGCTGGCTATAACTAATCTTAGTACATGTCGGCGGCTAAAGCTAATCCTAATGCATAACGGCTATAACTAATCTTAATACATGGAGATCCTATTCCTAATCTTAATACATGGACATACTAATCTTAATACATGGAGATCTATTCCTAATCTTAATACATGGAGATCTATTCCTAATCTTAATACATGTACCCTATCTTAATACATGCTATCTATACCCTATCTTAATACATGTGAGAGTCCCCTATCTCCTGAAAATTACGCTATACCCTATCTTAATACATTGGGGACCTCACCCCCGGGGAGGGTAGCTCACCTATATACTACTGTACACTATTCAGTCTAAACGTGAATGTGCGGGTTCGGATCATCATGTGCGAGCGCACATTACCGAGCGTTCTTGTATTATCTAGGATGAAACTATGTTGAATATAGGTCCAGGTTTAGGTGCGCTACCCTAGACCTCTCTGATCAGACCAGACTTTTGTCCTCGGATCGGACCGCAGTTCGACCATTGTCCAGACGATCGTGCGACTCAAGCGTTTCTCAGACCCTGCAATTTGGGGTCACACAATGACACTGGTGAGCGACCTTAATGGTCTGAGCAGAGCTGTCCAGGGTCGCGCACCTAAACCTGGGTGCTTGAACCCATGAAATTAAAAATTTAAGTGATGATAAGTCTATATGTCTTCACAAAATCGAAACACCTAAAAGAATTGCGTAAGCACTCGTCAATCACACATACATACCGACACAGACGCTCATTAAAATTATTTTAATCGCCTGAGATCTAGTTATATGAAGCAATACTAATCAGTTATACTGGAAGTCCGTTCAAAGCCACCTATTTTTAATATATGCAAATTAGAAAGTCAACAATTGTTCATTTTTTGCCGGCTCCGACCTCTAAACACGAAGAGCAGAAAAAAATTTGTATGGAAATGAGTCAAATTAAATTTCAACCGAAACTTGACTGCAGTTAGCTTTGATTTTATATACTTTGCACGATTCAGTTTGACTTGTAACAAACAAGTTTTTTTTTCAAAAAATATATAAGTTACAACTTCAATTCTTAACTAATTGATTGAAACGGAGCTAAAATTCGTACTCTTTGTTCGATAACTCTGGTGTTGAAGTTTCAAATAGTTCAGCTAATTGCATTAGTCGTAATCTTTTTGAATGGTTCAATGTTAGTTTTTACATTTGACCTCATAATGATGGATTCTTTGAGCATAACAGCTAGTAAAGAGGTTGTAAGCCAGCGCGATAAAAAGAGTAAAAAGCTCTCAAGATTCTTCTTGCTTGTGCCAATTTTGTTATGCCAATAAAGTCGTTCGCTTTTATAATAAGTTCAGTAAAAATTATCGAATGGCCGCTGAACATTTCTTGCGTTGTATAATGTGAAAAGTTACCAAAGTTTACTGCAGTTTAGTTGATTAAACTTTGATTTTTGAGTCAATGTTTGAGAACTTGATTAACATACAAAATTTTTTTACTTTCTTATTTAAATCGTTCCGGCAAAATGTCATTCACCTGATCGACCAAAAAGTCAGGTATAGTTTAATAGTTTTCAATTCGTCGACCCCCCCCCCCCCCCCCCGTACCCATACTCACCCCACCGCCGTTAATGGAAGCAAGAAGAGTAAGAATCCATCCTTAAATTTTTCTCAATTCTTCAACACACAACCCAGGTTGAGGCCAGAGACCGAATCGATCTCTGATCAGAGTCACTCCCGCTCACCTATCTGCTCTCTCTGCGCTAAAAATGACATTGCTGTGCGACCTTAAAAATGCTGGACAGTATGGCCAGACGCTGATTCTTGTGGACTTGAATCTGATAGAGGTCATTTTGGTCTGCGATTGTCTCATTCGAGATGGTGCAAGCCTACACTAAGAATCACAGTTTAAAAACTTCGACTTTTTAAACAAAATCATGCTTAAATAATTTTTGATCTAACTGCACCACAAAAATCATCACAGGAAAGCTAATTTAAAAGCTGGTAAAAGTGTCACAGAATATATCAGTTTCTTGTCCTCGTTTACATCTCAAATTCAGAGGTTTCTTTTTGAACATCCACATCCGACTCCAATCTTCTGTGGAAGCCGATTTTGTCATTTTCATTTTTTATCGTCAATTCTCATTTTTTATCGTCAATGTTTAGCACGTTAAGGCAGACTCAAAAACGCGACCCGGTTTGTTGGTTTTAAAATTTTAATTAAACTCACACAATAGCTAAAATGTTTAAATTTTAAATAAATTTAGCCATAAAACTTGTGATTGCCGTAAAATATTACAAACGGTGAACTCTTTTCCTTTAAAAAATTTCTATTGTTAAGATCAGCTTGATTATGAGGTTTTGAGAACTTTGGTCACTAAGAAGAAAAGAAACAACAAACAACTCGGCAGGGACCACTTATTTTTTAAAGAGCTTAATGATTTCTCAGACGGCACAATGATGCTGTATTTTGACCTTACATACGATTGACTTCACTACGAAATATTAGTTAACGAAGGGTATATCTATCTTCTGTTTCTGATTTCTATCTGTTCTGCTTTACTTCACTCTTCACTTTTTACTGCACCCTCATTAGGTAAGAAAAAGTTTGTGTAAAAGTTCTCAATAACACTACAATGGATCAAGCAATCTCTCCTCTGTTTGGGCGAGTATTCAAAATATAAAATAGTCAGCTAGTAAGCTCGGGCTGATAATGAATACAACAGCAGCAAATGCATAATATCTTTATCACTTCAAAAAAAGATAACTATCACTCCAAATACATAATAATGACCAGTCTCAAAAAATTTCCAGATAAAAGTGAGCTAAGTTAGTATTTTCAGCGCATAGCTAACGCTTTTGATGATTTTGAGTTTGTTTGCTTAGAAAAATTTCGACAAAATTTTGATCTACTTCTTCTACTTTGTATAAACTTTTAACTTTGTCTGATAAAGTAAATGTCCCTTCAACTTTGTTGTGAAACAAACTTTGATTTTAACTGTTTTTGTGTTATAAACTTTTTTGTTAACCTAAAAATTTTTCAATAGTTTTACACACGGCTTTTTTTATAAGCTTCATTTTGCTGTTCAAACAAAATGAGACCCAAGTACTTAATCATTCCAGTCAACAGCTTAAGGATTTATATGGCGTCAACAATGTCTTTGTTCGCTATTTTGTTGTGTTTTTTCTGTATTTGTTGTTGTTTTGTATTATTGTGTTTTAAACTCGCTAAAAACAGCTCCCATTGGCTTCTCAAGGGTTTCTATTAGAATTTAATTTATTTTTTATTTGAAAGAATATTGATGAAATGTTTTTTGCGGTTATCAGTTTTTGAAAAAGATTTCGATATTTGCCACTCTTTGCTCAGCTTCCTGCATTCATTGATGTTGCTTAGTCTCATGAATTGCAGGGTGCATTTGCTTAACAGTGCAGTTTAAGTTATATGTCTAGTTTGAAGTTTTATATCTAGTCTTTAGTTTTATGTGATACTTTTTAAATCTGTTACTAATCTGTTTTCTTTTAAATCGACTTTTTGATTTGTTTGTATTTAATGTTTTTTGTTCGTTTATTATTTTGCTTGTTTTATCTCGTAGTCTCAATAACTACAGATCTCCTAATGCGCTATTATTTAGTTTTAGTAGAATAATTATGTTCTAGAGCATTATGCTCAAAGGATCATTACCAAGCATCCTTATAAACTTCGACAATCAAATTGAAACAATTTCGTCGTAGTAAAGTTTCTTCTCCTGCTAACATTGAAGTGAAAAAACATTACACAAAACAAATTGTGCAAAGAGCGCGATGTAAAAAATTCCTCTTTTTTATTGTTGACTTGCTCTTCCTTCTAAAAGGTTTTTTTTCTATATTACTTCTATTGTTTTCGGTAAATCATTCAATGGAAAGCGACTTAGCGTTGAAAATTGGAATTTCGATAATTGAGCAACACTAAGTGAGAATAAAAAATATTATGGAGATATTGATAGAAACTGTTCCACCATTTAAAAGTTTTTCTTTTGGAGGAAACAGTTAAATAAATGGCATAATATATAGGTATAATAATAACATATTCAGACAGAGGCTAGTGTCATACCGATATGTCAATTTTAAGCTTAAATATTAAAGTGATCGAAAAGAAAGTTAATCAACGCGTGCTTTTGAATCATTTATTCTTTCAAATCTCTAACTCGTGAGGGCAACTTATTGCAAAATTTTTCAGTGTCAAAGGTTTGTTGCTTCAATTTTTCAAAATTACCATATTAATCTCATTACATATGATTCGCAATAGATATTTCGCTTATATTTAAACTCTGCTTTTTTGATTAATACTGTTTTGGAAACTGTATGCGAACCTTGTGAATTAATGACAATAATCTGTGTCTCACTCTTGCTGGGATGGGAGAGACCTTTGTCTGATGACCTCTGAATTAGAGGGAAAAACTCACCGCAACAGACTTAGTCTACTCAAAACAACCAGGTTAAAATACATCAGTTGGGTTGAAACGGGTGCTGAGGAAGGCAGTAAGGACGCTAGTAATGAATATAGGAAAGTAGGCGCGACAAATTAGTGCTCCAGACAAGACAAACAGCTAATACCATTAACATCCCAAACCCATAAGCAATAACAGTTGAACTCTCATACAGAGTACAAAGAAAGACTTATATATGAAAAAAGACTTTTTCTGAGAGTGTTAGACAGCAAACATATATTGATTAACAGCAAACAAAACACCAGAATGACACACAGCAAAGGCCAATCCAGCGATGTAAAAGACCAAAAAAAGTTCAAGCTGTTGCGAAAGTGGAACCACTATCACTACTTGACAGCTTGAAGTAAGTCTCGCGAAAGACAACAAATGCCAAAAAGTACAAAAGAAAGGCCATTTTGCTAAAGTGGGGAGATGGGTCCCAACACATAATAACACCCGCTCACATAATAACACAAGGCATGGCGTAATAGACACAAACAAAGAGGATTAAAGGAAACACTTGATAATTAATCAATAAATCACATACATGATATTTTAAATAGATCCCAACAATTGGATGATAGGAACACATTTAAGAAGTCTGGATACGAACCAGCACCCAAGACGCAAAATAAGGTAGCCTATTGGTAACGGAAGCCAGCAATGAGTCAAAACAGAAAAAAAATGCCAAAAGCCTCATAGAAATCAACTCAATATTACCTCAGCTAATGGAGATATTTGCATCAGGAGCTATCAAATAAAAAGTAAGAAACCGTAATTTCACCTCATCTGCTACATACCTCCTCGTTGTTTCTTCAAACAAACAAAGTCCTGACAGTTTGCGATGCACTAATCCACCTGGGATTTATACTCCGCCAACAACAACCCAAAAGTAACAGCAACCGTGAAATTTTGATTAAACTAATATTCAATGATCGCATTACATAAATACGAATCCAATCCCAACGCTGATATTTTGCTTATCCTTATTTATTGGAAACATACTCTTCGGATGAACCCCATTTATAGAAAAAACATACCCAAAGTGCTGGTGCTCAAAATGTTTTCTGAACGCATCATGAAAGATCAACAATGAAAAAAAAACTCAGACATTTTTCTCCACAAACAAGACTCAACCTCATTTAAAAATCCATTGCAGCAATAGTTATATGATTTACGATACCAATTCAATGATACCACTTCATGCCTCCTCCTAATTGATGAGACCTTGTCGTACGCTATTATGTTTCGGTACCCACTTGCGGTGGGCTTTAGCTTTGTACTACGAAAATTGTGATTAGCGGAGCGAAATTGGAACTTAGGCTTTTTACTTCAGCTTGCGGTGCGAGTTCGCGAAGAGAAAAGAGCAACTGATTTTGAATTGGATTAGCGAAAGTATAACTTCAAGTACTTACAAACAAAGAGCATGAACGTCTGATCGGGCATGTCCGATCACGAAGCGGGAAACAAAAGATAAGGGAAATAAAACTAACCTGTGACATGAAGTATGAATAGGAATGAAATAGGAATTGAAGGGCAAATGAAATGAATTAATTAAATACATCATATGACAGTTACTGCACCAAATAAATAGATCGAATGTACAGTGTACTCTGGTATCATATACCCCTTGTTGTGAAAAAGAAAAATTGTTTTTGTTGTTCATTTTTTTCTTTCTGAATAATAGTAATAACAATATTCATAACTTAACAATTGGTCACCGGCTAAATATATATAAAAAATTGTACTGGTTATCATATCTAAAAATAAAGTAGTACTAAATTGCGACTTCGAAAATTTCTCAGTTTAGTGATTCGGATACGGTTCACTCCTGAATCTCTATATTCTCTGCTTTCTAAACTGACATCGATCTAGCGCTGTCATCCATGGTCGGGGTCTGCTGGTCGATTATGAGGCGAACACGCGGATCAGGAGGTGATACTGCACTAATGACAGGGGAGATGTTTGCATCATTGGGTTGTTGAATCAAAGTTGTCTGAACTGTCTCTACAATCGATGCGGGTGGGAATTGAGAGTTTTCGAGGTCTCCCGCTCGGCGTGGTCATTTTAGCGGTGCTGTGATAGTCGAATCAGAAGAAGAATAGTTGAAACCGTAATAAGACGGACTATGGCGGTTCCTGTCTGATGCACGTTTGCCTTGCGTTGTGGGGACTGCAGGTGCGACTTATTGTAGTGCTGACAACGATGCTAATTGTGGCGGTAGTATCAGTTCGCTGTGTCAAGCTGCTTGGTCTTCGTGAGGTTGGTTTCAAATTGCTGGGAAATTAGGGATTTTCAGTATGCGCCCTCGCATCGCGCGTGATATGTATGATTGGGAAGATGAAAGTCCAGTACCGGGATCGCGCCTACGTTGTTTCGTCCTCTGGTCACCCTTTAGTTTGCGGGTGAATTACTTCGCATGGCTCTGAATCTGTTCGTCCACCAACTTCTCGCAAGTTCGCGGCCCACGTCGATCTGCGTAAACTTTTAGTGGTGACTGCTTCGCCTGAAGTGTTCCAAATTTGGCTATATCACTGTTCCGCACAGCGACTATGGGTTTTCCTGCTCCTCCATCGTCGAGATTTTGGGGCTTACTTTTAAATTGTTTGAGTCGGGAGCAAGAATTTTGTTTATTCCCTCCAGATTCTTCATGGATCGTCTTTTACCATAAATCTTTCAGGCGAGTTTGAGTTGTACTGCTAGTTCTGTACGTGGTATCGACCTGCAGGCACCTGAACGGAGGAATCTGGACTCCACGTCCGTGCTCTCTCTTTCCCTTTCACTAGCCTCCTGCGTTGCCTGAGTGATTCCAATCTCAACCTCAATGTCGCTGCAGTAGCCATTGAGCCACTTATCGTCCGCTAAAATACCTCGGGTTGACCATATCTTCATCTGAGGCCGATTGAGTTGCAGCTAGTCCTAGTTGGTCGATCAAATTTCGACCGATTAGTGACTTCAGGCCATCGGCGGCGACCATGAACGTGGCCGAATGTGAAGTTCATCCATTGCTGGAAACGAGCTTGTACTTTACTTTCAATGCGAATCAGTTCATTTGAGAAGGTCCTGAGTTGCGGAGTGGCGTTATCGTGAACCCGAAAAACGTATGCGCTGGTTTTTTACTACCTGCGACGCGAGAGACCGATTCAGAATACTACGCGCACTACTATAGTCCACCAGCAGAGTAGCCGAAATATTGGCTGTTTTGAGTGGCTTGTTTATAGGATCGATTTTTGCAATATCGTTTTGGATGAGAGCAAACATATTGTCCTCCTGGCTGCTGTAGTCGGATTCATATAGTTTTGATGATTGAAGAAAATTCACCGAATCTTCAGGGTGCTGTTTTTTGTCCACTGTGTTCACAGATCTTTCCTTGGGCTTCTGGGGCTTTGACTTCTTTGGTTTTCGACAAAACCTCTGCGAAGTGATTTATTAATCCATAATTGTTGCAGGTTTTGCCCTTGGTGATGCACTTATCACGATGATTTGGGGACCAAATTCCGCCGCATTTTAGACAATATAGGGGTGAGCAATTGTCTTGTTTGTGAAATTGTTTGAGAGTGACCGATTCGATGAACGCGAGCTAGCTGGGAATTGAATTGCGTTCAAGCTTGCCGGGATGAGGGTATTCTTGTTTTGTTGTATTTGATGTTGATTTCGCATCCCGAGTTCCATATTAATTGCCAATTCCAACGCTTGTCCCGGCTCTACTGTTTGTTTAAGGGGCTTGGTTTGGATCTGAGGATCAATCAAACTGGCGATGAACATACCATGTATCAAGGTTTCCCCTTTTTTTAAATTCGCAGTTTTCTGCTAATTCTTTAAATTTACCATAGAAATGTTTGACATTTTCACTCGGAAGTTGTTTCGGAATCAAGAAGACACGGCGATCAAATTTTATGTTCCGGGGTCGAATAAATGCAGCCTATACAATCTTCCAAACCTCTTTCATTATATGCGGGTTGTTGCAATTCAAAACCGGTCTTCCGTCAACTACAATGCTCAAGTAGAGTAAAGAGACTATTTTCCGGTCTGCTAGTGGCCAAGACTTATCCCCGCACATGATGCCGATTTCAATCAAACGTTGACATTTGTTCTGTCAATTCATTTTCTCCTGTGCGTTACGAGCATTTCTGTCTCTCTCGGATTGTGCCGAAGAACCAACTATTGTCTGCTCGTAGATGGGTTCCAAAGGGAGGTCCACCATCTCAAGTTTTGCTCCAAGAAAAGTGTCCAGAATGATATTCGTTTTTTCTTTTTTGCGAGAAGTGCCAGCTTATATTTTACTCTCGAATTTTCCCAGCGAAGAGGAAGGTCGGGTGTCGGTTTGTCCCAAAATGCATGTATTCCGTGCAATGTACGCGTAATTGATTGCTGCGCCATGTCGTACGCTATTGTGTTTCGGTAGGCACTTGCGGTGTGCGTTAGTTTTGTACTACGATAATTGAGATTCGCGGAGCGAAATTGGAACTTAGTCCTTTTACTTCAACTTGCGGTGCGAGTTCGCGAAGCGAGAAGAGCAACTGAATTTGAATTGGATTAGCGAAAGTATAAATTCAAGTACTTACGAACAAGGCATGTGTGATCACGAAGCGGGAAAAAACATAAATGAAATGAAACTAACTTGTGACATGAAGTATGAACAGGAATGAAATACGAATTGAAGGGCAAATGAAATGAATTAAATAAATTCATCATCTGAAATATACTGCACCAAATAAATATATTTAATGTACAATGTACTCAGGTATCACAGACTGTGCTAATACCAGCAAAATTCAGATACCACATAGTTGATTTGAGTCCATACATATCACACAGCTGAGACAAGAAGGTGGTATGATCAAGATTTAAGAAATATGCAAGTTTCAGCACATCCATCGTTTACTTGTCCTGTGATCTCAAAGCTATGGACGTTGCACAAAACATCAATGAACAAGACCACTATCACAACCTCATGAGGAAATTAAAGTAGACAACCCGGGTTGAGGTCGTGGAAGTATGAACCAGACGATCCAGACACAAAACACCCATGACTCGACAGTCCCGACAATAATTGGAGTATGAATCGACACTCCGGGAAATTGTGCGAAATTGTGCGAAATAGCGCGAACAATCAGAAATTGTTCGACAGTGGTTCGACAAACCAGACAGTGCGAAACTGCGCGACAGTCAGTCAATAGACCAGACACTAACAGAATTATTAACACACTTGGACACGCAGACACGCATGACACACCACACACACATAAACAATTCACCCACACACACACACACACACACACACAAACACACACACACGTACGCACACACACACACACACACACACACACAAACACACACACACACACACACACACACACACACACACGTACGCACACGCACACACAGACGCACACACATGCACACTTACACACACTTACACAAAGGAACCACACACACGCACTCACAGACACAAACACACACACATAGACGCACACACATGAGTACCTAGAGTCTAAAGCGAAAAGATTTTTTGGTATAGCTTGCCTAGAAAAAAACTTGGGTTTTCATACGGAAATTTGCGAATTTCGCGAATAACGAATTTTAAAAATAGGTCTTTTTCATGGGGTCAAGGAGTTGTCCAAATCAAATCAAACTCGGTATAGAGTATCCCGTATGTACCTAGAGTCTAAAGCAAAAAAAATTTTTTTCATAGCTTGCCTAGGAAAAAAGTTAGTTTTTCATACGGAAATTTGCGATTATTTCGAATAAGGAATTTTAAAAATAGGTCTTTTTCATCGGGTCAAGGAGTTGTTCAAATCAAACCAAACTCGGTATAGAGTATCCCGTGTGTACCTAGAGTCTAAAGCAAAAAAAATTTTTGTCATAGCTTGCCTAGGAAAAAAGTTAGTTTTTCATACGGAAATTTGCGATTAATTCGAATAGTTAATTTTAAATAATTTTAAAAAATAGGTCTTTTTGATTAGGTCTTAGAGTTGTCCAAAGTGAACCAAACTCGGCTTGGAGTCTCCTATGAGTACCTAGAGTCTAAAGCGAAAAGATTTTTTGGTATAGCTTGCCTAGGAAAAAACTTGGGTTTTCATACGGAAATTTGCGAATTTCGCGAATAACGAATTTTAAAAATAGGTCTTTTTCATGGGGTCAAGGAGTTGTTCAAATCGAACCAAACTCGGTATGGAGTATTCCAAGTGTATATAGAATCTAGGGAAAAAAGAATTTCTGGTATTGCTTGCCTCTGGAAAAAGTTACTTCTTTCTTTATTTTATTTTATCTAATATATTTTGTAATTTATTATGTTTTTGTTATTGTTTCCGACAGTTCTTAACTATTTTATTGTTTGCTTTTGTTTTGTTTTGTTTTGTCTTGTTTTGTTTTGGAGATAGAGTTTAGGCCTGGTTTTTTGCCAGTGCTTTGCTCAAAAATCTCCTATAGTTGAATGTTCATAACTCCGCCGTAGCCGGTCCCCAGCCCGGTTGAGAGAAGGAGGAGGGAAACACACCCAAAACATACAAGAAAATCTCAAAAAGTTGTTCGTTAGTTCAACTGTAGATTTTTTCCGACAGTATTTAACCTATTTCAGCTCTCGAAATACGAGATGAATGACTCGAATTATGTAGATTTATGATTCGAAGTAGGGGCCGCATGAATCGAATTAGGTTGATTTATGATTCGAAACGGTAGGATTATGACTCGACAGACCGGGTCATTGTTCCGAAATACCAAATTTATGAATCGAAAGACCGGGTCATTGTTCCGAAATACCTGATTTATGATTCGAAATACAAGATGCATGACTCGAATTATGTGGATTTATGATTCGAAATACGAGATGCATGACTCGAATTATGTAGATTTATGATTCGAAGTAGGGGCTGCATGAATCGAATTAGGTTGATTTATGATTCGAAACGGTAGGATTGTGACTCGACAGACCGGGTCATTGTTCCGAAATACCAGATTTATGAATAGAAAGACCGGGTCATTGTTCTGAAATACCAGATATATGATTCGACTTACCGGGTCATTAACTTCTTCCGGGTCCGTGTATTTAACGACCCGGAATGACACCCCCCCAGACGACGTTTTGTCGAGTCATAGTTCTACCACCTCGCCCCGGGAATGGCAGCCTAATCTTGGACTAGCGCAAAAACTTATATATACTATTTTCAGTTTGTTGCTATTACTGATGTCCACACGCCCGAGCATAAAAAATGGATGCTGATACAGGCAAACTTGATTTTGAAAACATTATAGGAACACACGGTCTTAAAACGGCGCAAACGAACAGAATCTTTCATGTTAAAAACACTTGAAACATTTTGCGATGCCCTATATAATTAATTTTTTTTTCAGCTGGAGACCACAGAGCATCACGAATAGTTGAACAAGTCATACAAACAGTAAAATACAACATAGAAATGATAAACATCGACTCCAGGTGTAGAAACGCTTAGATCACTTAACATTTATCAACCATTTCAAACAAAATCAGACTCTTTGCAAATAACACAAAAAAACCGTTTGAAGCGCAGTAAAGTTGAAAGAGTTACACTCTAATATGGTAACGAAGATTTTAACAACAGCTTCAAGTAAAAGTATTTCTTCTGAGATTATCAAACGGTTTTACCTGAATCGACTAAGCCTCAAATGACATCTCCTCACGTTAGACTTACATATACAGTGTTCAAATTTGTTCTCGGGGAGTCAGAATGCAACCATGACTGACGTCTCACCTTCAGATGCCACTCTATACGACCCACACAAATACATCAAAAGTAAAACTTCAATACTAAAATCAGAGGCAAAACTTCCATATTAGACTACAACGGAATGTTGCCAGAAAATCAATAGCCAGGAAAACCTCAGAACTCCACAGACCATTATCTCAAAAAAACTAGCAAGAATTGCAGCCCCCATACTGTAACCCTGTATACTCCCCACATGAAAAAGGTGAGTGATACGTGAAAAGGACATATCAACTGCTGCATACAGGCCATAACCGATCAATAGAAGTAGCGGCGTTAAAATACACACGCAGGATAATACAACCGAAACCAGCTGAAAACAGATGCATTTGATTAAGAAGACAAACGGATTGCCACCTTAACTCTACAAGTGGAAAAAACAGCCAAGAACACGAATCATTATTGAATAAAAACAAAATCTCAAACTGTACTGAAACATATATTCTAGACTTTTGGTTGCTCTTATTTGGTTGCGACTTCTTGTCGGATGTTTTCGGGAAAGAGTAACTGTCAGGTTTTTGGCGGTAAAGTAATCATCGGCAAAGTTAATGTTTTTCTTGAGTTCACAAGGTGATTGGGAACATGCTCCATGAAGGAGGGCAGGGGTTGAAGATCATCTTGATTGTCGTTTGATGCGGTGTCCTTGAAGCTATATAAATGGAAATGAAAATTCTGTAAGGGCAATAATATCAAAGGGGGTGGATGTAGCTCATGTTGCCTAAAGCCGGAGCGAAAGTGTGAATTAAAAAAAAACTACAGAGAAAAAATCCCGTGCGAGGCCGGCTACCGGACGCACGAACGAGCCGTAAGCCGTTTTTACCTTTGTAACTCGTACTTCACCGTCTCGTCCAGGGGATGTATCCACAACTCTTCCAAGGAGCCAAATTCCTCTCGGCGTTAAGTCTTTGAGTACCCACACAACATCACCAACTTTCAGAGGAGGCTGGTTGTTGTCTGTCCATTTACGTCTCTAGAGTAATGTTGGCAGGTAATCCTTAATGAAACGTCGCCACACGTGGTTCATCAACTGCTGAACGTGCTTCCAGTTCTTGAAACAAGCTGGCTTTTGATCTCCAAAGTTTCCGGGTGGCAGGGAACTGTATGGGCGTTGAATGAAGAAATGGGTCGGAGTGAGTGGTTCTTCGTTTTCAGGCTGGTCGGAAACGTTTGTCAAGGGTCTGGAGTTCGGGATTGATTCAACTTCAACCATTATTGTCTCAAAGATGTCAAAGGAGAGACAATTAGATCCTAGAATGATCAAGAGTGTCCTCTTGGCGCTCTGAATCAATCGCTCCCAGTCGCCACCGAAATGAAGGCCGTACTGTGGGTTAATTTTCCATGTGGTTTTGACTGCAGCTAGGGCTTTATAAATCTTGTCTTTGTCTAAAGCCTTAACCAACCTCTTCAGCTCTTCGGAGGCGCCGACAAATTTTTTTCCGTTATCGCTGTACAATAAGAGAGGTTGGCATCTTCGGCAGGTGAACCGTCGATATGCATTGAGGAAGGTGTCTGTATTTATATCTGGACATGTCTCTAAATGGACTGCTCGCGTAACAAGGCATGTAATAAAAAGTCCATAGTGTTTCTCGGTTATTTTTTTTGTCTTCACTATAAAACGAGCCATAAAAGTCCAAGCTTGTGTTGGCGAACGGAAATTTGGTTTCTTCTATGGGGAATATGAATGCAGGAAGGGGGGCCATTATTGGTTGTATATTCTGAGTGTCAAAACGGCGAAACAGAAAACATCGTATTTTATTGATAGGAGTGTTTGTCGCAGTCCGATGACGTAGTAACGTTGTTGTACAAATGATTTGACCGGTTCCGTTGCTTAATGAGCACAAATTCTGTGAGCATGTTCAAGGTATAGTCTAGCGATCTTTTCCTATGCTTCCAAGATTATTGGATATATTTTGATCTCCAATTCTGTTGGAGCAAATAGGCGACGGCCACTAGATCGTAGGAGCCCGTTTTAGTTGATTATTGGATTCAAGTTTCTCAATTTCCTCTTGGCGTCTAACTTTTGTCTTCTTTTGAATGCGTTGATTGTTTAAGAGAACACAATATTTTGAAACAGCTACAGCAAAAAAGTATGAGATAAACCAACATCATCTTTAGTTTCCTCTTGGCGTTCTGAATCAATCGCCCCGACAAGCCACCGAAAAGAAGGCCGTACGGTGGGTTAAATGTCCATGTAGTTTTGACTGCAGCTAGGGTTTTATAAAGCTTGTCTTTGTCTAAAGACTTAACCGACTTCTTCAGCTCTTCGGAGGCGCCGACAAATGTTTTTCCGTTATCGCTGTACAATAAAAGAGGTTGGCATCTTCGGCAGGTGAACCAGCGATATGCACTGGGGAAGTTGTCTGTATTTAAATCTGAATGTGTCTCTAAATGGACTGCTCGCGTAACGAGGCATGTAAAAATAAGTCCATAGTGTTTCTCAATTTTATTTTGTTTGTCTTCAGTATAAAACGAGCCAAAAAAGTCCAAGCCTGTGTTGGTGAACGAAAATTTGGTTTCTCCTATGGGGAAGTGGAATGCAGGAAGTGGGGCCATTATTGGTTGTATTTTCCGAGCGTCAAAACGGCGAAACAGAAGAAAACATCGGTTTTTTATTGATAAGAGTGTTTGTCGAAGTCCGATGACGTAGTAACGTTATTGTAAAAATGCTTTGACCGGTTCCGTTGCTTAATGAGCGCATATTCTGTGAGCATGTTTAAGGTATATTCTAGCGATAATTTCCTATGCGTCCAAGATTATTGGACATTTTTTGATCTCCAATTCTGTTGGAGCAAATAGGAGACGGCCATTAGATCGTAGGAGTCCTTTTGGTTGATTATTGGATTCACGTTCCTCAATTCCCTCTTGGCGTCTAACTTTTGTCTTCTTTTTAATGCGTTGATTGTCGAAAAGAACACAATATTTTGAAACAACTTCAGCAAAAAAATTTGAGATAAACGAACATCATCTTTCGTGTCCTCCTGGCGTTCTGAATCGATCGCTCCCACAAGCCACCGAAAAGAAGGCCGTACTGTGGGTTAAATGTCCATGTCGTTTTGATTGCAGCTAGGGCTTTATAAATCTTGTCTTTGTCTAAAGCCTTAACCAACCTCTTCAGCTCTTCGGAGGCGCCGACAAATTTTTTTCCGTTATCGCTGTACAATAAGAGAGGTTGGCATCTTCGGCAGGTGAACCGTCGATATGCATTGAGGAAGGTGTCTGTATTTATATCTGGACATGTCTCTAAATGGACTGCTCGCGTAACAAGGCATGTAATAAAAAGTCCATAGTGTTTCTCGGTTATTTTTTTTTGTCTTCACTATAAAACGAGCCATAAAAGTCCAAGCCTGTGTTGGCGAACGGAAATTTGGTTTCTTCTATGGGGAAGATGAATGCAGGAAGGGGGGCCATTATTGGTTGTATATTCTGAGTGTCAAAACGGCGAAACAGAAAACATCGGTATTTTATTGATAGGAGTGTTTGTCGCAGTCCGATGACGTAGTAACGTTGTTGTACAAATGATTTGACCGGTTCCGTTGCTTAATGAGCACAAATTCTGTGAGCATGTTCAAGGTATAGTCTAGCGATCTTTTCCTATGCTTCCAAGATTATTGGATATATTTTGATCTCCAATTCTGTTGGAGCAAATAGGCGACGGCCACTAGATCGTAGGAGCCCGTTTTAGTTGATTATTGGATTCAAGTTTCTCAATTTCCTCTTGGCGTCTAAATTTTGTCTTCTTTTGAATGCGTTGATTGTTTAAGAGAACACAATATTTTGAAACAGCTACAGCAAAAAAATATGAGATAAACCAACATCATCTTTAGTTTCCTCTGGCGTTCTGAATCAATCGCCCCGACAAGCCACCGAAAAGAAGGCCGTACGGTGGGTTAAATGTCCATGTCGTTTTGATTGCAGCTAGGGCTTTATAAATCTTGTCTTTGTCTAAAGCCTTAACCAACCTCTTCAGCTCTTCGGAGGCGCCGACAAATTTTTTTCCGTTATCGCTGTACAATAAGAGAGGTTGGCATCTTCGGCAGGTGAACCGTCGATATGCATTGAGGAAGGTGTGTGTATTTATATCTGGACATGTCTCTAAATGGACTGCTCGCGTAACAAGGCATGTAATAAAAAGTCCATAGTGTTTCTCGGTTATTTTTTTTGTCTTCACTATAAAACGAGCCATAAAAGTCCAAGCCTGTGTTGGCGAACGGAAATTTGGTTTCTTCTATGGGGAAGATGAATGCAGGAAGGGGGGCTATTATTGGTTGTATATTCTGAGTGTCAAAACGGCGAAACAGAAAACATCGGTATTTTATTGATAGGAGTGTTTGTCGCAGTCCGATGACGTAGTAACGTTGTTGTACAAATGATTTGACCGGTTCCGTTGCTTAATGAGCACAAATTCTGTGAGCATGTTCAAGGTATAGTCTAGCGATCTTTTCCTATGCTTCCAAGATTATTGGATATATTTTGATCTCCAATTCTGTTGGAGCAAATAGGCGACGGCCACTAGATCGTAGGAGCCCGTTTTAGTTGATTATTGGATTCAAGTTTCTCAATTTCCTCTTGGCGTCTAACTTTTGTCTTCTTTTGAATGCGTTGATTGTTTAAGAGAACACAATATTTTGAAACAGCTACAGCAAAAAAATATGAGATAAACCAACATCATCTTTAGTTTCCTCTTGGCGTTCTGAATCAATCGCCCCGACAAGCCACCGAAAAGAAGGCCGTACGGTGGGTTAAATGTCCATGTAGTTTTGACTGCAGCTAGGGTTTTATAAAGCTTGTCTTTGTCTGAAGACTTAACCGACTTCTTCAGCTCTTCGGAGGCGCCGACAAATGTTTTTCCGTTATCGCTGTACAATAAAAGAGGTTGGCATCTTCGGCAGGTGAACCAGCGATATGCACTGGGGAATTTGTCTGTATTTAAATCTGAATGTGTCTCTAAATGGACTGCTCGCGTAACGAGGCATGGCAAAATAAGTCCATAGTGTTTCTCAATTTTATTTTGTTTGTCTTCAGTATAAAACGAGCCAAAAAAGTCCAAGCCTGTGTTGGTGAACGAAAATTTGGTTTCTTCTATGGGGAAGTGGAATGCAGGAAGTGGGGCCATTATTGGTTGTATTTTCCGAGCGTCAAAACGGCGAAACAGAAGAAAACATCGGTTTTTTATTGATAAGAGTGTTTTTCGCAGTCCGATGACGTAGTAACGTTATTGTAAAAATGCTTTGACCGGTTCCGTTGCTTAATGAGCGCATATTCTGTGAGCATGTTTAAGGTATATTCTAGCGATAATTTCTTATGCGTCCAAGATTATTGGACATTTTTTGATCTCCAATTCTGTTGGAGCAAATAGGAGACGGCCATTAGATCGTAGGAGTCCTTTTGGTTGATTATTGGATTCACGTTCCTCAATTCCCTCTTGGCGTCTAACTTTTGTCTTCTTTTTAATGCGTTGATTGTCGAAAAGAACACAATATTTTGAAACAACTTCAGCAAAAAAATTTGAGATAAACGAACATCATCTTTCGTGTCCTCCTGGCGTTCTGAATCGATCGCTCCCACAAGCCACCGAAAAGAAGGCCGTACTGTGGGTTAAATGTCCATGTCGTTTTGATTGCAGCTAGGGCTTTTTAAATCTTGTCTTTGTCTAAAGTCTTAACCGACTTCTTGGGTTTTTCGGAGGCGTTTTTCCGTTATCGCTGTACAATAAGAGAGGTTGGCATCTTCGGCAGGTGAACCGTCGATATGCATTGAGGAAGGTGTCTGTTTTTATATCTGGACATGTCTCTAAATGGACTGCTCGCGTAACAAGGCATATAAAAAAAGTCCATAGTGTTTCTCGATTTTTTTTTCTTCAGTATAAAACGAGCCATAAAAGTCCAAGCCTGTGTTGGCGAACGGAAATTTGGTTTCTTCTATGGGGAAGATGAATGCAGGCAGGGGGGCCATTATTGGTTGTATATTCTGAGTGTCAAAACGGCGAAACAAACAAAAATCGGTATTTTATTGATAGGAGTGTTTGTCGCAGTCCGATGACGTAGTAACGTTGTTGTAAAAATGATTTGACCTGTTCCGTTGCTTAATGAGCACAAATTCTTTGAGCATGTTCAAGGTATAGTCTAGCGATCTTTTCCTATGCTTCCAAGATTATTGGATAATTTTTGATCTCCAATTCTGTTGGAGCAAATAGGCGACGGCCACTAGATCGTAGGAGTCCGTTTTAGTTGAATATTGGATTCAAGTTTCTCAATTTCTTCTTGGCGTCTAACTTTTGTCTTCTTTTTAATGCGTTGATTGTCGAAAAGAACACAATATTTTGAAACAACTTCAGCAAAAAAATTTGAGATAAACGAACATCATCTTTCGTGTCCTCCTGGCGTTCTGATTCGATCGCTCCCACAAGCCACCGAAAAGAAGGCCGTACTGTGGGTTAAATGTCCATGTAGTTTTGACTGCAGCTAGGGTTTTATAAAGCTTGTCTTTGTCTAAAGACTTAACCGACTTCTTCAGCTCTTCGGAGGCGCCGACAAATGTTTTTCCGTTATCGCTGTACAATAAAAGAGGTTGGCATCTTCGGCAGGTGAACCAGCGATATGCACTGGGGAAGTTGTCTGTATTTAAATCTGAATGTGTCTCTAAATGGACTGCTCGCGTAACGAGGCATGTAATAAAAAGTCCATAGTGTTTCTCGGTTATTTTTTTTGTCTTCACTATAAAGCGAGCCAAAAAAGTCCAAGCCTGTGTTGGTGAACGAAAATTTGGTTTCTTCTATGGGGAAGTGGAATGCAGGAAGTGGGGCCATTATTGGTTGTATTTTCCGAGCGTCAAAACGGCGAAACAGAAGAAAACATCGGTTTTTTATTGATAAGAGTGTTTTTCGCAGTCCGATGACGTAGTAACGTTATTGTAAAAATGCTTTGACCGGTTCCGTTGCTTAATGAGCGCATATTCTGTGAGCATGTTTAAGGTATATTCTAGCGATAATTTCTTATGCGTCCAAGATTATTGGACATTTTTTGATCTCCAATTCTGTTGGAGCAAATAGGAGACGGCCATTAGATCGTAGGAGTCCTTTTGGTTGATTATTGGATTCACGTTCCTCAATTCCCTCTTGGCGTCTAACTTTTGTCTTCTTTTTAATGCGTTGATTGTCGAAAAGAACACAATATTTTGAAACAACTTCAGCAAAAAAATTTGAGATAAACGAACATCATCTTTCGTGTCCTCCTGGCGTTCTGAATCGATCGCTCCCACAAGCCACCGAAAAGAAGGCCGTACTGTGGGTTAAATGTCCATGTCGTTTTGATTGCAGCTAGGGCTTTTTAAATCTTGTCTTTGTCTAAAGTCTTAACCGACTTCTTGGGTTTTTCGGAGGCGTTTTTCCGTTATCGCTGTACAATAAGAGAGGTTGGCATCTTCGGCAGGTGAACCGTCGATATGCATTGAGGAAGGTGTCTGTTTTTATATCTGGACATGTCTCTAAATGGACTGCTCGCGTAACAAGGCATATAAAAAAAGTCCATAGTGTTTCTCGATTTTTTTTTCTTCAGTATAAAACGAGCCATAAAAGTCCAAGCCTGTGTTGGCGAACGGAAATTTGGTTTCTTCTATGGGGAAGATGAATGCAGGCAGGGGGGCCATTATTGGTTGTATATTCTGAGTGTCAAAACGGCGAAACAAACAAAAATCGGTATTTTATTGATAGGAGTGTTTGTCGCAGTCCGATGACGTAGTAACGTTGTTGTAAAAATGATTTGACCTGTTCCGTTGCTTAATGAGCACAAATTCTTTGAGCATGTTCAAGGTATAGTCTAGCGATCTTTTCCTATGCTTCCAAGATTATTGGATAATTTTTGATCTCCAATTCTGTTGGAGCAAATAGGCGACGGCCACTAGATCGTAGGAGTCCGTTTTAGTTGAATATTGGATTCAAGTTTCTCAATTTCTTCTTGGCGTCTAACTTTTGTCTTCTTTTTAATGCGTTGATTGTCGAAAAGAACACAATATTTTGAAACAACTTCAGCAAAAAAATTTGAGATAAACGAACATCATCTTTCGTGTCCTCCTGGCGTTCTGATTCGATCGCTCCCACAAGCCACCGAAAAGAAGGCCGTACTGTGGGTTAAATGTCCATGTAGTTTTGACTGCAGCTAGGGTTTTATAAAGCTTGTCTTTGTCTAAAGACTTAACCGACTTCTTCAGCTCTTCGGAGGCGCCGACAAATGTTTTTCCGTTATCGCTGTACAATAAAAGAGGTTGGCATCTTCGGCAGGTGAACCAGCGATATGCACTGGGGAAGTTGTCTGTATTTAAATCTGAATGTGTCTCTAAATGGACTGCTCGCGTAACGAGGCATGTAATAAAAAGTCCATAGTGTTTCTCGGTTATTTTTTTTGTCTTCACTATAAAGCGAGCCAAAAAAGTCCAAGCCTGTGTTGGTGAACGAAAATTTGGTTTCTTCTATGGGGAAGTGGAATGCAGGAAGTGGGGCCATTATTGGTTGTATTTTCCGAGTGTCAAAACAGCGAAACAGAAGAAAACATCGGTATTTTATTGATAGGAGTGTTTGTCGCAGTCCGATGACGTAGTAACGTTATTGTAAAAATGCTTTGACTGGTTCCGTTGCTTAATGAGCGCATATTCTGTGAGCATGTTTAAGGTATAGTCTAGCGATAATTTCCTATGCGTCCAAGATTATTGGACATTTTTTGATTTCCAGTTCTGTTGGAGAAAATAGGAGACGGCCATTAGATCGTAGGAGTCCGTTTTGGTTGATTATTGGATTCACGTTCCTCAATTCCCTCTTGGCGTCTAACTTTTGTCTTCTTTTTAATGCGTTAATTGTTTAAGAGAACACAATATTTTGAAACAGCTACAGCAAAAAAATATGAGATAAACCAACATCATCTTTAATTTCCTCTTGGCGTTCTGAATCAATCGCCCCGACAAGCCACCGAAAAGAAGGCCGTACTGTGGGTTAAATGTCCATGTCGTTTTGACTGCAGCTAGGGCTTTTTAAATCTAGTCTTTGTCTAAAGTATTAACCGACTTCTTCAGCTCTTCGGAGGCGTTTTTCCGATATCGCTGTACAAAAAACAGGTCGGCATCTTCGGCAGGTGAACCGTCGATATGCATTGAGGATGCTGTCTGTATTTAAATCTTAATGTGTCTCTAAATGGACTGCTTGCGTAACGAGGCATGTAAAAGTAAGTCCGTAGTGTTTCTCGATTTTATTTTTTTTGTCTTCAGTATAAAACGTGCCAAAAAAGTCCAAGCCTGTGTTGGCGAACGGAAATTTGGTTTCATCTATGGGTGTGTGGAATGCAGGAAGTGGGGCCAGTATTGGTTGTATATTCTGAGTGTCAAAACGGCGACACAGAAATAATCGGTTTTTTATTGATAGGAGTGTTTGTCGCAGTCCGATGACGTAGTAACGTTGTTGTAAAAATGCTTTGACCGGTTCCGTTGCTTAATGAGCGCATATTCTGTGAGCATGTTCAAGGTATAGTCTAGCGATCTTTTCCTATGCGTCCAACATTATTGGACATTTTTTGATCTCCAATTCTGTTGGAGCAAATAGGAGACGGCCACTAGATCGTAGAAGTCCGTTTTGGTTGATTATTGGATTCAAGTTTCTCAATTTCCTCTTGGTGTCTAACTTTTGTCTTTTTTTAATGCGTTGAGCGTTGAAGAAAACACATAATTTTGAAACAGCTTCAGCAGAAAAATATGAGATAAACAAACATTATCTTTAATGTACTGATATTTGTTGGAACGATTCTTCTTTGGTCTGTAAATTACATTGAAGACAATTGCGAGTGTTAAAAAGAGCTTATTCCATGTTGAAAAGCTCTTCGAGTTTACAATAGGTTTGATTGATGTTTTTTTTATTTCTGGTTACGACACCCACGGTTGAAATGTTTCCAATATCTTTCCAAGAACTTTCAGTGTTTTGCAAAAACTGTGGTGCTGTAAGCCATTTCGGGGAGATTTCTGATGGCCCAAGACTACGCGTTCCATGGTCGGCTGGATTGAAAGTAATTGGGACATGATTCGACTCATTAGTTTTAGTTGCTTTTTTAGTTACTTTATGTCGATTTGACACAAGAACGTTTTGTTTCTTAGTTGAGCTGATCCAATCTAAGATAACACGACTATCAGTCCACATGCAAACTTTCTCAAATTTTAAAGTCATTTCGTTTTGTATCAAGGTGTTGAGGTGTGTACCTAAAACAGCAGCTTCGAATTCTAATTTTGGCACACTAATTTGTTTAATTGGTTCAACTTTGCATTTTCCAAGCAGAAAAGCTATTTGAAATTTTTCGTCCTGTATTTGGGTTCGAATGTAAGCAACTGCTGCAAATGCAACAGTTGAGGCATCAACAAAGAGATGAATCTTGTGATTATTCTCCTGAGTTGTTGAAGTGTTAAACCAGCAGGGGGGTTTTCGATACCAGGCATTGCGAAGTAACTATTACGCACTTTTTGTAGGTTAGAAAGTAGTTCGGCGGGAAGTGGTTCATGCCACTTCTCGCCTAGCTTCCAGACTTGATGTAAAAGCATTTTGATTCTAATTGTGAGCGGAGACAATATTCCGAGGGAATCAAAAATGATTGACACTAAGCTGAACATTTTTCTTTGTGTATAGTCACTCGCATTTCTAGGAAATTGTTCTAAGGTCTTCATTAGAAAACAGTCAGTTCGGGTGTTGCATTTCTGACCGAGGACTCTATTGATTTATTTTGGTTCATCCCGATCTTCTTGCTCAAAGAATTTTAGTGCTTCATGTTTGTTTGACACAAATTTTGTCGAGTGAAAACCACCTTTATGGAGGCTGTTTTTACTCTGGCTAATGATTTCAATTGTTTCTTCTATAGACGGCAAAGAAAGGATATAGTCGTCCATATATAAAGTTTTTTTTGCAGAAACTGCTTTTGGAAGTTCAATTGCATTATCTTCTGCGCAACGGTTTAGCACGAAAATTGCACAAAAGGGGGAACAGGTTGCTCCAAAAATTAATCTGGGGAATTGGTATTGGCTTACTTTCTCTTCATTCGGCCAGAGAAAGCGTAGTGCAGATTGGTCCTCATGCCTTATTTTTATTTGCATGAACATGCCTTCAATATAAGAGAGAATGGCAACTGGGTTTTCAGGAAACCTCAGAAGGATTCCTACCAAGTCGTTCATTAAATCTGGTCCAGAGATCAAATTGGAGTTTAAAGACTAGCTTCTAAACTCGGCCGCAGCATTTGCTACTCTGCTCACTTTTCCGGGCTTGTTTGGATTAACAACCGGGTGATGGGGCAAATACCAAAATTTCTCGGGTTCTGGCAGCTGCATTTCAACTGGCACGACACAAAAATTTTGACGATCTGCTGTGAGAGTTTGATCATACAACTCCTACAATTGGATGTCATTACTGAGTCGCTCATGAAGAATTTTCAGCTGGCTGAGAGCTGCGAAAATTTATTTTCAATTCTCATTTTTTTTCCAAGGTAAACAAATTTCGTACCTCTCCCCATTGTGGCTGATTGTCTTGTTCAGTATTTCAAGTGCTTCCTTGTCAACGGGATTCGTAGATTCACTCTGGGGTTGAGTTCCTTCAGCTTCAATTTTCGAAAATTGCTCAAGCAACTAATCGAGGGGCTGATCGTTGGAGCTATGCCGTGATACGTGGTACACGTTCTTTTTCTGCTGGTGAGATCGCTGTTTGGGTTGCATTTGCACTCTTTCATACTCTGCAGCTAGGGTCCATCCAAGCCTCGTCTTTAAGCCGAATAGCTGGTTTTTAGTTGCTGAGATGACTTCCATTAGGTGTGTGAAAGCAAGAGTGTTTATTGCCAAAAGGGCACCGATTTTGCCTTCAGCTATTTCTAGGAAGTGAATATCACGTAATTTTTTGAAAGCATCGCAAAACTGGTTGAGTTCAAATAAATTAGCTGGTGCTACCTTTAAACAGGGAGTGCTATAAGTTGTTGTGATTTGAAAATATGATCCAAAGTTTCGTAGGGTGCAACTTTCACAGGTTCAGAAATTTTTGACAGTGGCATATAATGCTCTGTGTTAAGATACTGATGCGTAGTGGCTTCTTGATCTTCGCACGTAAGAGCACAAAACTCTGAGATTTTGTAAAGTATGAAAGTAAATTGGCTTCCTGGATCTATCATAGCGTACGTATCGAAAGCCTTCTTGCCGTTTAGAAATGATACTGGGATAAGTTGAAGTTGTTCTTTTGGTGTAGACTGTAGATGATTCACGCTAAATATTTGGTTGAAACTATTCAAATTAGCGCGCTGAGTTTGATTCTGATTTTTGTTTGCAAAAGATTTTCCATAGCGGCTTTTTTCACTTGGACGAGACGCATGCGTTGCTGTTACTTTCTGGTCCAGATTGCTGTTTGACTGGCTGATTTTCTTAGTTGAAAAAATTTGTAGCTGTGGAATTGCTGAAGGCAAAAGCAGCTGGGGGACGTTTGGTAACTTTACCAGGGTCATGCAGCGTTTTCTTGAGGGACAGTTTTCCTTATTGTGTTTATTGCTCAAACAGTTCAAGCAAAGATTGCTCTTGCTAACAATTCAAACCGTTGGTTGGGTTGCATTTTTGATAATCGGAACAGGTCGCTAGTATATGGTTTCCTCGACATTTTGATTGGTTTCCTTTTTCGCAAGAACGTTGTGATTGCGTTGTTTAGGGGTGGAAATGGTGGAGCACTATCGTACACATGTGCTTGAACTTCTAACCATTTCTGAAGTTCAACTAAAGTAGCTGGTGATTCGATTGATGCAGTGGTGTGCTCTGTCCTTCTGATGAAGATGTTATGCAGTTTTTTTTCTTCAGCTTTCTTCATAAGTGTTGAGCTCTGTAGGTCCGCTGTGTATCCCAGGTATTGGAAAGCTTGCACTAAACGTTTCCAGAACGAAGCGGAAGCTACAAAGTTTTGCTTGTTATAGTCGTGAGTTGATTTCCAATTTTTCAATTGATTTATGAAGGCGTTCCACACTAATGTGAGAGAACCAAAATTTGACATGAGATCGTTTAAAGCTGTGCTATTAAAAGCAGGCTCACAGGAATATGCTTGAATGACATCTTTTCTTTTTCCAGTTTTTGCATTTTGCAGGTAGGTGATACGACGTGTGTCAGTAATACTTATGTTGTTATGTTCTAGGCAAAAAAATTTATTTATCCATTCGTGGTACTTTAATGGATTGCCATTAAAGTTTTGGGTCGTAAGAGGTGGTACCTTGATTGAGTGTTTACTTGTTGGATTCTGCCAATATGGACCTGTGTTTGAGGTCCACGGTAAATATTTGATTTCAAATGAAAGGTTTTTGAACATTTCATTTGATATTGGATGTAATAAGCTGGAAATTTGATATGAATGTGGAAACTGTTGCGTGGGATTTCGCTCTGGTGAAGGCAGTGCTTGTGGGGGAAACGTTGCGAATGAAGAAGCAATGGGAACACTTTCCGTTATTGCTTTTGAACAGACGGTTTTGTTGAACTCCGAACGCGTTGGAGGGCTCAATGCCAACGGTTTTGACTCGTAATTGTGGCTGAAATTTAGTAAAGCTTCCAGGTAAAAATTTATTCTCTGTGTTTTTCAATTCCAGTCCCTTATGAATTGGTAAAAAATTTGTTAGACGTTTGAAAATTGTTTGCGTTTTGGCAGGAATGTTCAGGGAACTGATTAAAGTTTGTCATTGTGTTACTCAGTTCAAATGTTTTTGATTCTGGGGCAGATCAAAATCTGGACTCTTTGGATTTCCTTGACTGTAATGTTTCACAGAACTGGGATTCATCAAGCGGGGATTATGTGTTACTTGGTATTGAGAACAACCAATGCTCATTGGTTGAAACGTTTGCGTCCGAAAATGTTTCTCAGCGATATCTCAAGAAAACTCAGTTACCATGTTTGACTGAAATTGATGGTTAAGTTTTTCCAGATGAAAAAGGCTTTGGAAATTATTTTGCGTGCTTACTGAACTAAGCGGTTGAAATGAGTCATTGTCTGCTTTAAGCTGCTGGTGGTTGACTGTGAAACAATAAACAGCAGAGAAGGTTGTACCACTGAGAGCAAAACGATGGGGAGTTTTTGCGACGGTCGTTTCAAGTTTTTTTATCAGAGTGTTTTGCTTCTGCTTTGGATTCAGATGTGTTATCGATGTTAGTTGGTCTAAATAAGTTTGCTGTACTCATTCCAATAGTAAGGGGATTCTCGTTGTTGCCAAAAAACTTGACAACATTGGTTTGGTACGGATGCATTCAAACAAAAACAGGGATGGTTTCTCAGGTCTCGGTGGGAGAGGTGGCGTTTTGTTGGAGAATGAGGAACGTTCTGGGTTGCTTGCTTCCAAATTCTCGTTCATTGATGGTGAGCATCTCCATGAGTTTGGCCATCTGGCGGTCGCACGAGTTGTTACACTGACATCCTTGCGTATCCTAGTTGAAGATTGACTGAGTAGTCCAATATCATCTAAACTGTCAATTTCGTGTTCAAATTTTTCTAGACGTGACAGAAGTTTGAATGTCGTTCCATGACGGATAAAGTGCTGCTGGAATTCGAATGAGCAGAGTGAGTGATCTAAAACTTCTTCGCTGATCAATTGCTGATTGTATGAGGTCCAGCTTGCTTTTCAAACTCAGCTTTGCAATTTTGATTTTGTTTAACGCTTACTGACAAATTTGACTATTCTTCTTTGTCATCTTCCTCTGGTTGGTCTTCTCCGTACTAACGGGTAAAATGGCTTTGAAACCAAAGCGACGCAAATTTCAAAGTTAAAGAACATTGTATATGGCACTGTGGGGATTTTCAGTTTTAGGTTTTTTGGTTCTTGTTGAAAAAAATACGTCGCAACTTTTCTGAAAAAGAAAAAGGATTCTAGTGTTTTTTTGTGCTAAATCTAGCTAATTTTATCTCTAAAAAATACAAAAGTAACCAATCGCGCGCACTTGTTTCCTTATTTTAAAAAACAGGACCAAATATTTGCTAAACTTAAGAAAACGATTTGTTCTAATGAGAAGAATAAGTATATGGCCTTTGAATGGTTTCTGTTACAAACTTTTACAGGGACCTTTTTCTTAAAGAACAAGGAATAAAAAAGCTTAGAGACTGCTACTGCTTTCAACTTTTGTTGAAAAATTGACCAATTTTAATTCAGTCCGAATAGGCAACGTGAGCAACAGACAGGCAGACAAGACAAATCGATTTGTGCTGAAGCTCGTTTGAGATTCTTTCCTTTTAAGTTGAACTGCTTTGTTTCAAAATCTCCGAACTCTTTACTTTGAAATTTTCTTCCACTCTAGAAACTGCTTGCATTAAATTATGAAGTTCATCTTTGACGGTAACTGCTGACACCAAAAAATACTCTCTTCTTCTATCTGGTGACTACTGAGACCAAAGAGGGGTAAAGGGACTTCTTTCGGCAACTTCTATGATCGCGAACGAAATGAAGAGACGTTTGAGTTTTCCACATCAATGGAATTTTTGCTTGAGCGAATGTGGGTGGGGAATTGTTTCCAGCTTTTGATTTTCTTGCTTTTGAGCTAAGGAGAAAGAGTTCTCAACTTTCCTCTTTTCTTTTTCTTGAAGTCGTTTTCAGTGCATACTAACCCATTAACTAGGCGCGCGGCTAGTAGTATGCACAAATTGAAAACAATAAAATGTGATTGTCTGGTTTTCTTAAGAATACATACTACCCCATTAAATGGGCTCGCGGTTAGTAGTATGCAATTAAGGTCAAAGAAAACACAAATTCCTTTGTTGGTTTTTTGAAGAAGCGTTTTTTGGAATTTTTGTCTCCGTTCTTTACGGTTTAGCAGAATGATTAACTAATTCCTCATTTTTCCTAGCAGTGAACTGAGGAGGTTGATTCAATAGGTCTTCTTAAAATTCTATTGATGCTTTAAATAAACGTTAGAGAAAAATGTGTTTTGATTACTTTAAGTCAGAGGAGCAAATTTGCCACTTTTCTGTTGCTTCTTTGCAGTTCTGCAAATGTGATAAAAATACCTATTAGCTTGTTTTTAAAGAAACTGAAGGGGTGCGATTAATAGATTTTCATGAATCTAATAAATGTTTGAACCAAAACGTTGGAAAACGATTTTCAAATTTTTTTTGAGTAAAAGAAGCATTTTTTGCCAATTTTACGTTGCCTCATTACTAATGGCACAAATCGAAAAATCGTTTTCGAAGCTTGTTTTATAACAAACGAAGGGGGCTCAATGAATAGGTTTTCTTGGGTCTACTAAATGTTTATATCAAAACGTCAAGAAAAGATTTTTTGAATTTTTTAAGTCAAAGATGCAATTTTGTTAAAATCAAGTTGCTTCTTTACTAAAATCGAAATGCAATAAATTAACTTTAAAGTTTGTGTTATAACAAACTAAGGAGGCTCAGTGAATATGTTTTCTTGGATATTCTAATTGTTTTTATCAAAACGTCAAGAAAACGTTTATTGAATATTTCAAAGTCAAAGATGCAATTTTGCCAAATTCCAGTTGCCTCTTGGTTAAAATGCAAAATTCATAAATTAATTTCAAAACTTGTATGATAGCAAACTGAGTAGGCCCAATCAATAGGTTTTCTGGGATCTACTAATTGTTTATATCATAACGTCAAGAAAATGTTTGTTGAATTTTTTAAAGTCAAAGATGCTATTTTGCCAAATTTTAGTGACCTCTTTGTTAAAATGCAAAATCCATAAACTAACTTTAAAACTTGTATTATAGCAAACTGAGAGGGCACAATCAATACGTTTTCCTGGATCTATTAAAAGTATTTAAGAAAACGTTTGGAATAAGTTTTTAAACTTTTTGAGTCAAAGTAGCAATTTTACCAAATTCAAGTTGCCTCTTTACTAAAATGCAAAAACGGTAAACGATTTTTAAAACTTGATTTATAACAAACTGAGGGGCCCAATCAATAGGTTTTCTGGGATCTACTAATTGTTTATATCATAACGTCAAGAAAACGTCAAAGTAAAAGATGCAATTTTTGTCAAAATTAAGTTGCCTCTTTTGTAAAACATAAAGTCGATAAATTGAATGTGAAGCTTTTTTCATAACAAACCCAGGGGGGCAATCAAAAAAATTTTTTTGGATTCATTAAAAAATTTTCATTAAAACGTTGGAATAACGTTTTATGATTTTTGACGCTCAAAAAAGCTCTTTGGCGGATTTTTCGTTTTTTGAGCAAAAATTTTCCAAGAAGAATTCAACTTCAAAAACTCAATTTAAAGTCTAAATTAACTGTTCTATTCAATTAGTAATTTCACTGTCATGTAGATTTTTTTGCGACAAAATGTTTTTAAACTTTTCGGATGTAAAAATTGCTATACCGTTTTTTCGTGCAATTTGTGTGTTTTTCTTTTGCTGAGTGCGACATGTAGTTTCTCACGGCTATTTCTTTCAAAAATCATCCACAGAAGCTCCTTGGGGGACAATTTTTCTTGTTTTTAAAGATTTTTTTCTCGCAAAAAATCTTCAAGTTTTTTTTTGGATGCGTCTAACCGGGGAAGGGACTTCTGAGGTGACGTGTGGAACCTCGGGCTATCATCTCCTGGTGACGTCTACAACCAGAAAAAATTCAGGCCTTCTTGATCGCGTGACGTCTGGAACCCTTGAAAAAAAATCTCCTCGTCTTTGGTGACGTCTGAGACCAAAAAAATTGTCTTGGGGAGTTTTCTTGCTGTTTCCACCTCTGTCCTATCGCTCTGATACTAACTTTCAGGTGTGGGGGGTGGGGGGTGGGGGGTGATCTGTCCTTTTGATAATTGCTCTGATTCTCTCTCGTTCTATTCTGCAGAAATGCCTGGTTAAGAAATGCGCTGCATCCTCCTCTGTCCTGTCGCTCTGATACTAAGTTTCAGCGGGGGGGGGGGGGTAATGTCACCCTCTTTGGTAAAAAAAATTCCGTTTCAGAAGGTAGACTATGTTTCTTAATCACGGAGGTAGGTCTCCAATTTATGTACTGAAACATATATTCTAGACTTTTGGTTGCTCTTATTTGGTTTTCGGGAAAGAGTAACTCTCAGGTTTTTGGCGGTAAAGTAATCATTGGCAAACTTTATGCTTTTCTTGAGTTCACAAGGTCATTGGGAACACAAACAAAGCGCAAATAGCCTCAATGCGACAGAAACCGGCAACACAACCAGCAGTTAAGCACACGCAAATGAGCAAACCTAAAGCAATCCCCTGCAATGACCCCAAAACCAAAACTCGAAAGACTTGTGCGTTTGCCTTGTAGTCTAAAGCAGCGGCACTATGAGAATTCTGAACCACAAAGCCAATTGTTGCAAATTAGAAAAACGAACAAAAACAAACGACACGTCCCTTAAAGCAGACATCTCCGATACTCCTTTGGACACCTTTACCGCCACGCCCAGAGTTATCTTCATATCTAGTTACTCGATAGACTCTTTGGACGAGAAACCTCGCCAGAAATTTTTTTTTTATGAAACGGCACTTAGCATGGCCCCAGCACATGTTGAGGTGACGCCTGAACCACGACAATATATAAAAAGAAGAAGCAACACCGCTGTATTAGCTCATAATACAACATGGCCCCTAGAATACAATAACCATCTCATCCATAGTCAAATTAGATAATCAACTTAGACTGGGACGATGAAACGAATTGACCTTCTTTTCGGGTCAGCTCTCACGGAGAGGCTTTGTAGTACTACTTCCATACGTGTTTACATCCCAACATCCCAAACAAGAACTATTACATATTAATATGAACTCGTCTAAACTATAATATTATGATGATGCCAGGATCTTTTCCGTTTACCCCCCCCCCCCATTCCCCCCCCCCCATTTTCAGTCGATTAGCTTCATTTTTAACTAGAGAAAATTTTCTTATTTTTCACAATCACTGTTCTGATATCTTCATGCCAGTTTAGTTACAGTTATACAACAAACGAAAGTTATAACGCAGGAAGAAGAAGAGGCAGCTAAAGGTGCTATGCTTACCTAGACGGTGAAACCACTGAACGAAACCGCGCATAGCACTAAATAAAGTACTATGCGCAATTTGGTTCAGTGGTTTCATCGTTTAAGTAAGCACAGCACTTTTTACTGCTTTTATTCTTCCTTCTTTCACTTATTTTTATTCCATTTGTTACAATTTTCTTTCTTTTGGAAACAGTCATTAACTGTTGCAAAATAGCGAAAATTCCATTGAACTGCCTCACAATCTCATACCTAATCAATAAATAACAGACAAAATTAATTACACTTCTCTGTGACTGAAATAGCGACCTGTACCGCACTTCTCTATTCCTCTAATCAAATGGAGCGTAGGTTGAGTCCCCAGCAGCGCAAAGGCTATTCTGTTCCTTCCATCATTTCATGTTAAAGCGTCTTAACTCTTACGTTTTTAAACAAAATTCCACATTTGTAATACCACATCAGCGTGCTGTAGCGTAGTGTTTTATTGCTCTGACCAAACGGGGCGCATTGGTTCGATCCCCACCAGGCGCACAGACTTATTCTTTCGCTTTTATATCGTATTAAAAATTAACTCCTAAACACAATTACACATCTCCGCCACTAACACGGCAACTCCTAGCGCAGTGATCTGGTCATGTGAATCGCCACCACACGAAAAACTTTTACTTCTTTTTTTTCACTTCCTTCATTCTTTGTTTATATCTTTTTGTCACGCCTTACTTCTTGAATTCTAAAATAGAATTAGTGACTTTTTACTCTATGAGAATAGAAAATATTTTTTGATGATATCATACCACGCATGGATAAACGACGAACGGGGCTAGCCAAGAACAGCAAGAATAAGAATTAAAACAAGCAGAGCCGGCAGAAGCCCTACCCGCAGCTGGAAATGGCTCCCAGCAACAAGAGCAATCAATTGGTTTTAAAGGAAAAAATCTGTAAAAACAGCAGCATATACTCTCCTTCCTAATCCTTTTTCTTTTAATTATTGGTGCCTTTTAAATTGATTGAACTTGATTGTACATACAATAAAAATAGTAGTCAGTTTGACCCCCCACCCCAGCTTAGTAGGTGCTTTTTATTTGCAACCACAAGATGCACGTGCTGTATTTTAATATTATGATTTGCTATGTAATGACACGCGCTTTGTATTTGGGGGTTGCATAACGTACTGGGGAACTGAATAAGATCCTTAAAATGTTCTCTTAGTGGTTTTGACTTTTTCGAGTACTTTCTGCACCCTTGACGTTTTCGTGGATCTTTTCCGTTTGTGCCCCCCCAGTACGTTATGCGCCCCCCGTTACAGAGCACGTGTCATTACATAGTAAATCATTATGTAAAGTTAATGCACGTGCGTCTGGGGGATGCAAATAATATGCACCCACTAAGCTGGGGGGGGCACAAACGGAAAAGATCCGTTTTTTTTGCCTGATCTAAGTTTCTCTCTCATTCACAAGTGTCAGCAGCTGCGCTCTGTTTTTGGGGGTTGCATAACGTAATGGGGGGGGGCAAAAACTAAAAAAAAGGTTAAAATTTTTAATCTTTGAAAGCAATAAAATAGTACACTTTGCATAAATCACGGCTGACCAATTTTTTTTGTTTGAATTGGGGATATAAAACAATTTTGGAGAAACAGGGGTAACAATTAGTCAGGCTGTAAAACCGCGAGGTAGCCCAGCTCATTCTAATGATTTGCAATTTAGTTTTAGTAACGCATATGGAAAAACACTTACTCAAAAAATACTTTTTACATTGCATATAACTGAGGTGCTTGCCATGCATAGTTTCCCTACTTTGTTGCTTTCGATTTACATCAAAACCTCACTACATTTTTTTTTACCTTTCAGTGCTCAAAAGGTTTCAAATGTTAACAAAACACCCAATTGTTTTCCATCTAAACACGAGAGAACATAAATCCAAATAATTAGTAGCATACGTTTTTTTTGGCCAGGACATAAATTACCTTGGGTGACTGAGATTTTTGTTTTGTAATATATTCAAAAAAAACTGCCTAATGGCCCATTGTGGAATGCTGGACTTCGTTTTAATTCTGCCCTACAATCTATGTTTATGCTAGAATATAGCCCTAGAAGCCTAAGGCAATTGAAGTTCAGCGCCAATGACGGTGACTACTGAAGCTGAGCTCAAATTGCCAAAAGATTCCCGGAACCATTTTCTAACCTATTTAGAACCAATTTTTTCCCTGAAGTTGGCCTTAAGGTGTAAAAGGATTTAATTTTTTCCCCAGAAGTTTGTGCAGTAACTTGCACAACTATAGCAAGCTTTAATTTTTAGTTTTTCTAGAAAGTCTGATTAAGTGTGATAGCATGTATAAAAATAGGTGACCTATTCTGCTTTGCACCCCTTTTGTCATATAATTTTTACAGCGGTGTAATCTCTAACTTAGTAAAGCTCCATTTCACAATACATACGTTTGTAAGTGGGCGGCATGAAAAAACAGGATCTATTCTGTTCTGCCCCCTCCCGCCCCAGCTTAGCTGCCCTTTTACGCCCCCAAGCGCATGTGCTAATTTTTACACAGTAACGTGCTATATAACAGCATATAAGTTGCTACTGGGGGGCTTGGAAATCACGGGGGGGGGGATAAAACAGAATAGATCAAGAAAGACAAAGCGAGGGGATTATTTAAGAATATATCTAAAATATGAACAATACGTGCACAAAGAAGTCATTCATCAATATTTTTGATAAGAGTTTTGGCAGATCATGTGCGATAAAATTTCTTTCATCATGGCATGTTCTTCAAAGTGAAGACAATTCAAAATTGCTTTCAAGCAGTAGCCAAAAAGTTACAGCTTGCAACACTTAAGTGTCAGAGCAACATAGAGAAAATGATCTCATATTGCCTTTTGAGACTTAAATTTTGCGAAAAAAATTATTCGAGTATTAGGAGCTTTTTCTGAAGAGTTGATCATCAAACTAGGCTGAAATCTTTTTCTCAAAAACCAAAACCACCTCGGACTGCTAAGTTGAGCCATATTACCTAGTGGAGACTCAGATTAAAACTGCCGCCACAATAGAATAAACATTTTTTTTCATAATTGTTTAGTTGACCGCTAATTTTTTAGTTTTATAGGAACTTGACTACGTTATTCGGTGATATTGAAATCATTAAAACATGTCTTATCAGATCTTACGCGATTAAAATTCACGTAGGGCAGAATTTTTGTTGTGGAAGACCAGATAATATCATATACGATAAAGATTTTTGATCAGCATCTTATCAGGTCTTGCACTATAAAAATTCCAGAATCACTGGGGTAGTGATTAACTGTGCAATGACACGCGCTCTGTAACTGGGGTTGCATAACGGGGTCTTTCCCATTAGCCCCCCCCCCCCCCCCCCCCCCCTCCAAAGCCCAGCATAACGTAGTGGGGGCACTAACGGAAAAGATCCCTTTCCTTTTTCAGCCCCTTGGTTTAGTGGGCATGTTACTTGCGCTAACTTCTCAGACCACCACAATAGTAACTCAAAATAATTCATTTTGCAATGGCGTGTGTTCTGACTACTGGTGGCGTACATTCGTCTTGCTGTGGGGCGTACATTCTTTAAAGAAAAATCTAAATGTTTAATGAAACTTAAAATTCTAGTTAGATTTGCATGCAATCTATTGATAAAATTTACAAAATTTCTACAGCACGTGCAAAAAGTACACTGCGTTAGTACACTGGAATCATGTATCCCTCTAGGTAAGCTCAGCATTTGGTATCTTGGCTAGTTTTGATGCATATTTTTTAGTCTAGCTCTTGTTGCCATAACAACAGTTGCAAAACTTGCGAGTGAAATAAGCGCCCAATGAAACTACAAAAACATGCATCAATGCGCTGTCTAAATTCTGCTTTTGTATCAGACCACCCTTTCCCGCCACTGTTACTATATGAAGAGTGGGGGAAATGATAGTCTAATCAATTGCTAAGATCTATTCTGTTTCGCCCCCCCCCCCCCCCCAGTGTTTTTTATGACCCCCAGTTAAAAATTCTATGTTGTTATATAGCACGTTACTATGTAAGAAAATAGCACGTGGGCCTGGGGGTCATAAAAGATTAATACTCACTAAGCTGGGGGGGGGGGGGGGACAGAATAGATCGATCCAATTGCTAATCAAAAGTTATGCAACTGTTGTAATTTCAACACGAGAAGAATAAAAAACTTTGCCACACGGTTCTCTCTAGTTCTCTCTATCTCTCTCCAAGTTAAACAGTAACGGGATCTACTCTGTTTTGGCCCCCAGCTTAGTGGGAATATATGTTTTATGATCCCCAAGCGCACGTGCATTATTTTTACATAGTAACGTGCTATATAACAACACATAATTGTAACTGGGTGTCATAAAAAACACTGGGGGAGGGGGGAGGGGTAGGCGAAACAGAATAGATCTAAATAACGAACTGTTCCAGCTTCGGCTCGGAGTGTGATAACCTCTCGATGGCGATAACAACAGGGGGGGGGGGATAGTAAGCACTCACTAAGCTGGGGAGGGACAAGCGGAAAAGATCTTGTATTTGTTTCAGGTGAACTGGAAGAAAACCACAAAAACAGCCAAAAAAGACTCGATGAGACTACCAATGAAGTTAACTTCTGTCTACATAACCAACTAATCTTGTCACTCTTACTGTTACTACTTAGTGCTAAACAACAAACAACAACCGACGATAACTAACGAAGTAATAGTCATCAAAAACGAAAAAACTATTAATGCTTAGAAAATATCTCTTAATAATTTTCTCGACAGTTTGAAAGGAAACAAATAGTCTTAATCTCAATCATTGATGCCATCCAAAATGGTGGTGGAAGTCGAGGAAATAGAGAAAGCCCAGAAGCGGATTAAGCCCTACATCCACCGAACCCCAATAGAGACCAGTTTGACCTTCGACAGCCTGTTTGCGGAGGGACGCAGGATCTTCTTCAAATGTGAGAATCTGCAGAAATGTGGCAGTTTCAAAATCAGAGGAGCCATGAATTCTGTCCTAATGGTCAAACAGCAGAAACCATATGTCAAAAGTGTCATGACAAGAAGCAGTGGAAACTTTGGGGGTGGACTTGGTAAGAAACTCACCGTCTTTTTCTATCATACCCCACTCGTGCGATGATGGTCCCCGTGCAATGATTGCGGAAGGGGGATATGCGTTAGTATTAAGATGACAACTCAACTGGGTACTGGGTATGAGGGGGGGGGGGGGCAATTTTGAAGAAACAACTCAGCAACATTTCGAGTCCAAAAAGATATCTAGTACCTCGTCATCACACCCTTAGACCTGTCGGGTCTTTCCCATTATAGCCCCCCCCCCAGAAAATTATAGCCCCCCCAAAACAAATCAAGTTATAGCATACAATTAAATTCATCATTTATGCTTACAATTGTTGGTTACAAGTTTTTGTTTTGTTCCAGTATCGATTAATGATTTCTGATTTTGTGTTAAAGAAGTGGTTATTAATTTCAGTGGCTCGCCTACATCGATTTCCGATTTTGTGTTAAAGAGGTGGTTATGAATTTTCATCTGGGGGGGGGGCTATAGGTTACATGCCCACTAAGCTGAGGGGGCTATAATGGGAAAGACCCAGACTGTCTAACGTTTAGCAGAGGTTTCGGATCTTTTCTGCTTGTTTGCACCCCTCAGACTCACGTGCCATATTTTTACAATATGCTTTTCTATGTAAGGACATTTCCTGTGTAACAGGGGCATAAACCGAACAGATCCATGTTTTCTAAGTCATGGAAAAAGAAACACTTTTGGGAGATTTTTTTTCCCATGGTTTTGTGACCAACGCCTAATTATTCTTAAAAACTTCTAATTGGGTTTACAGATATTTTCTTTATTGCTCCCCAGTGTTTTATTTGTCCTCCCGTTACAATTTAAGTTTTGTTATATAGCAGTTTACTACGTAAAAAATATCAAAAGAGCTGGGGGGGGGCGTAAAAGTTATATGACCATAAAGCTTGGGTGAAACATTTTAGATCTTGGCTTTGATAGGAGGGCATATTCACCCTATGTCAAGAGGGAATATAGGAACACTAAGCTGAGCGGGGCTTTGATGGGAATGACCCTGATCAGTGTAGTGCTCAAAGTAAAAATTACACAAAATCAAAAATTATTCGAATGCTTATATGCTGTCGCGAGCCCAGTGTTGTTTGTGCAATGCCTGCCTTACTTTGTTCAGACAGCGATATATGGAAACAAAAAAATCGTTCTCAAAGGGAGAGAAAGAGGGATAGGGGTTGAGGTTGATCGAAATGTTAGCCCATATGCTCTTTCAATCTTTTGCTCTTTCAGCATACGCGGCCAAGTTGCACAACCTTAGTTGTTACATTGTGAGTCCAAAGAGAGGCTCTGAGCTGAAGAGACAGATAGCAGAGAGTTACGGGGCCACAGTGTCTCTCTACAATTCTACCTTCGCAGAGAGAGATGCTCTCATAGAACAAGTGAGGAATGAGACAGGGGCAGAGTACATCATGTCTTCTGCACAAGAGAGCACCCTCTGTGGACAGGGTACCTGTGGTCTGGAGATTCTGGAACAGGTGCCGGAGGTGGATGCTGTCATTGTGCCATGTGGGGGAGGGGGTCTTCTTGGGTATATTTGCCAAAAGATTTCCTTAATACCCACCCCCTTGAGAAAAAGTGACGGAAATGATCAAATTATGCAGCGCAAAAACTGTTAAATTCGGCCTTATCGGTTAAAAAAACGTAAGCGTCTTCTCACAATTTTTGTTTAAAGATTATTGCTCATTTTGAGATATACTTGAAGAGTAATAGAAATAACCGTTATTTCTATCTAACAAAACGGTTAATTATTGTTTTTTTTTTCAGAAAAAAATCTCAAATGGGTAATAATCTATTTAGAAAACTGTCTTGTTTTTCGAGTTCTGGCTCTTCAGATATTTGTTTTTACTACGTCAAAAAGGATAAGAACAAATGCACGCAAACATGGCTGCCATGATACAATGTAATGTATTTTTATGCTGAATATGAAACACAACGTTCAGTTGAGTTTTCACCAATGATCGGTGTTGACCAATTTATTCAAAACAACTCAAATATTTGACACTGATATTGTTTTTTAATAAACATGGATATAAAAAGATCAAAAACAAAACAATGAAAGTGACGCACTCCTCAATTAATTTTTATAAACACTGTGCTTTTATACACGCTTGCCAGCCTGTCTGTATTTTTTCGTATAACTTTTAAAAAGTGTATTTCTCTCAGAATTGCAAAAATGTCTTGATGGTTTTACTCTAATTGCCTTTATCTCATGTCTTTCCTTTGAATTCCATAATACGAGAGGTTATTCTGCTCAGTTTCTAATATGTTAATCTGTAGTCAAAAGTCGTGACAGGAAAAGTTAATAAAATATGCACTCTACTGTACTAATCCGATCAATAATCCACCTTTTCTGAATTACACTCCCAACAATGAGACAGACTATTGTATCTATTTTTAAATCGCAATGGTTGGTCACCTCATTTATTCCACTATACTCATTTCGACATCAATAACACAAAAACATGCATTAAAAGATAGTTACCGAAAATTACAAAATGTTTCACGTACGTGGGGATAGAAAAAGGAGTCCTTGTTACAGTGTCTTCCAATCAAAAACTTTTTGCACCTCTGTGATACATTTTGTAGACTGAATATTTTGTATGTCTTTTTCTAATTTTGAATTACTAAATTGATATTTTTTCTAATGTGCTAACTTTGTTTTTGTAATGTGTTTGCAATTCAGCAACAATTTTTTCCTACGCAAAACAAATTTAAAAATATTTTTTCCTACAAACAAAAGCTGCCTCTATCTGTAAAAATAACTATCAAAATTGTAACTTAGTAATCTGGTAAATAATGAACATGGAGAGTAATTCTTTCGATGATCGCTGTAGTAGCTTCGATCACTGCCCTTTAGGCTTCATAGTTTGTTTGTTGATGGATGTTTTTGTTTTAGGGGAGTAGCGACAGCGATGAAAGTTAAAAAACCCGACATCAAAGTGTTCGGAGTTGAACACAGCAACGCCCTCAACGCAAAAAAATCATTCGACCAGAAGTCTCTCTTCATACCCGAAGATCTACCCCCCACAATATGCGATGGTCTGGGCAACACACATCTTAGCCAGTTGACACTGGAGCACATCTTGGAGTACGTGGATGATATCATCCCAGTTCCGGACAAGGAGTCCATACACGCAGTCAAGTTCCTCATGTATAGAATGAAAATGGCAGTAGAGCCATCAGGGGCAATCGCTGCAGCAGTTCTGATGAACAGGAAGAACATTGAGAAGTACTTTTACGGCTGCAATAACATTGTTGTCATTTTGAGTGGAGGAAACTTTGACTACATCAATAAGGCTCCTCTTTTATCTTCATAGATATTTGTACAAACTAATTGTAGTATTGTAGTATACAAATGACCAATTCATTTTTATCAAAAAGAAAACCGAGTCTCCCTCTTTTGTGCCAAAAACCTATTTTGCCTCCATTCTGTTTCGCAACCCTCTCCGCCCCAGTGATGAGCGGATTCAACTTTTACAATATTCTATCAAGAAATCTTACAATCTACGATATTCTAGCAAAAAAAAATTTGCAAGAAATAAATCTTGCCTAAAAATTAAAAGGTCGTCTGCAGATCTGGGGAATGATTTAAAGGCAAAATTGTGATTTTTAGACAAGTTTTATGACTCATACACTATGGTACCAAAAAACTACGTACAGCATGATTTCTGCTTTTAAAGCATGATTCGTGCTTCACAAGCATGATTTGCGACAAGGCGTGAAAAAAGGTGTGAAATTTAGAAGTTTTAAGAGATATTTCATTCTCACTTTCTCCGCCTAAACAGAAAAGATGGTTAAACCGCTTTGTTCTTATACCGTTTGCCAAGTTGTTACGCTAAGAGATGTCGGATTGTCATGGTCTAAAATACAAAAGCAACTCAAATTAAAATCAAGATCCAGTGCACAGTATGCATACAACCGTTACCTGAAAAACAACAGTTTCGAGGCCCAAAAATCGAGCGGAAGACCCCCCAAATTGTCAAAAAAAATTAGAAAAAAAGTTAGTTGCCGATGTTTTGAAAGATCCCAAAACCTCACTAGAGCAAATTCGTGTGGCTCATAACGCTTTCTCTTGCTACGATACAATTTCCAGAGGTACAGTTAGACGAATTCTAAAAAAATATGGCGTTTTTTCAAGAAATGTTGCAAAAAAAGTCAGTTTGAAGAAGAAAAGCAAGTGTTTTCGTTCAAAATGGTGTATCAATATGCTCAAGAAGCCGTTCTCTTTCTGGCAGAATGTAGTTTTTGCTGATGAAACAAGGGTGCGCATCTCCAGCGACGGAATCGTTAGAATTTTTCGAAGAAATGTAATTTCTTGAAAGAGTTTTTCGATTTCTTGAAAAAAAAACACAAAAAATTTGAGTTCGGACAAACGACCACTTATTTTTTAGGGTGCAATACGATCAGATGGACGGAAATTGCTTGTTAAGTGTCCCAACAAGCTAAACGCTGTCGGTTATTTGGAAGTTTTGAAAATTTACGAAAAAAAATGCATTTCCTGGTCCTTATTTTTCAGCAAGATAATGCTCCTGTGCATAAATCGAAAATTATCGGCAATTTCTTCCAAAAAACGAGCGGGAGGTACTGGAATGGCCAGCATACAGTCCAGATCTGAATCCTATGGAAAATTTATGGGCAATTTTCAAGCAGCGATTACGAAAACAGACAGTTTTTTGGGAAAATTTAGAAAAAAAAGTGTATGAAATTTGGAATGAAATTGACGCAGACGTCGTGAGAAACCTGTATGAAAACTATACAAACCGTCTACTAGACGTTAAAAAAGCTAAAGGTGTAATGACGCGTTATTAGAGAACTAATTTGAACTCAAAATGTTATATTATTTGTTGATTCTATTGCTTTTTTAAATATCCCGGCGGAATTCAGAATATTGTAGGATTTTGCATTCCTAAAATTCTTCGAAGCAGTTTTTCTAGTATGTAAATTACTGAAAAAGAGATTAAAAACAGATTATACGACGTCTGTAAAACCATAGAAAGTTCAAATGACTTATATAAAGTTGAAGGTCAAATATTGGAAGAAAATTGCCAGGTTCCGGAAAAATTCGAGCAAGAGATTGATTTTTTCAGAGCCTCATCAAAAGCCTGAATGATGAAGTAAAACATGTTAATAATGCAAAAGGGGCTAATTTTTAATTTTTGTTTAGCTCAGCTGACAATTTTACACATTTTTTTTCACTTTTTACGAAAACGTAAATTTCCTTTTTTTAAAAAATTTCCTAAGAAAGTGTTAGCAAATACCATATGTGTATTGCTGTGATTTTTGAAAAAAAAACATTAGTAAACATGAAAGCACCTTCTATGATCAAAGTTTATTTGAAGCAGGCTAATAAGTTTTAATCGATTATTTTACGAGACTAAAACATGGAATTAAAAAGAAGAGGTTGTTCACAGAGAGTATTCGGAAAAGTCTAAAAAAGACAGTACTAAACTGAATTTGTAAAAGTTTAGACAAAATCTTGGCTACTTTATACTCAACAATTTTTATTTGGTCCAATTTTATCTTCATGTCTTACTTTGTTTGTTTTTGAGAACTGGAAACTTCAGTTTTTCACAGTACTACAGCAGTGCTCCTATACTTTATTTCTGTTAATCCGCTACTCTCAGTTCAAAACACGAAATGCCAATGCAGAATGGAAAATTTTTAACATCACTTTAGAAGATCTTCCGACAGTTGGTTAACGACAAACCTCCAAAAGCAGTCAGGGCAAAATGGTAATCTGTACTAAGACGAAAGAGAAAAAGTTAGCTCAAAACCTTACAACAACTTCGCAAGATGGATTCAAATCTCGGGAGAATCTTTCGAGTAGGATGCAAATCCGGCCAAATTGTATCGAGCAATATAGAAGAGTTATGCAGTCCCTTGCAAGATTTCCTTCAATGCAAAGTTAAATTTCTCACCAGGAACCAGTAAAGCAGCCGAAGAGCAGATCTTTTGTAAAACCAGAAACAAATATTCGCTGGTTATTTTTGGAGGCGAGATAGATTAGGTCCAGTAAATTTTCAATTGAATTAATGTCCAAATTAAGGTATTGCTTATCGAGCTTTTAACTAATCTTTAGGTTCTTTAGGTTTCGATCTGCTTCATTTTTTTTGGTTCAGAAAATCGAAAAGCAAAAGAAACAAGGTGACTGATTATGAGCAATTAGCTTCTATTAAGGAGATTTCAGTATTTTGAGAGTATTAATACAGCCAGACCTCAAAATAGTTATCATACGTTCAAACACTTTAGAGCTGAAAGAGACCAAAATCGGTAATGTATGTGTGAGCAGTAAAAGATCACAGAAGTTTGGTGAGTGTATATTAAATAAAACAAGGAGGCTCGTTAATGTGCGTTTGCAAATAATGTTCCGACCCGCGCTAATCTACATTTTTGATTTAACTGCATTTTGACTTAAATTTTTGGCAAAGAGATAAACAAAAATAGATATTTGAGTTTAAAAAAATCGTTACACAACCAAACTAATCAGTGAATTAAGTAATGCCATGCCTCATTACAAGGACATTTGCCATTAAAAAGACTACGAGAAAAAACAACAACAACAACAAAAAAGCAAAAACGAAAATTGCACGGCATAAACTCCATCTAAAATTAAAAGCACCTAGTATCAACGTCAAATACAATCAGACATAATCCTAACTACACAAAATTACTTTTCCTAATTACGCTGCGGATAGTATTTTTCCTCAATAAGACTAGGTAACAAGTAGACAAGCAGAAGAAATAAAGAGGCGGTATTCAAAAATCAATTAAGATTTTTCAAACCAATTAATTAATTTCAAAAGTCTTAAAAACCATTAGCTTTTAACAAAATAATTCGTGATAAATTTACTAAAAACTCATAATGCAACCAGTAATTCATTCGATCCTTAATTACAAGCTTATGAGACCGGTCAACACTTTACGACTAACTAAATAATTAAAAAACACAGGCAAAAAGAGCAAATTCAAAAAAATGAGCGAGAAAAAAAGCTATTAAGAAATGAATTTTTCAATAAAAACTTTTCTACTCTCAATTAATTTTTCAACAGCAATGGGATACTCTTTTAAACTATTTGACTCCAATGAATCAACAAACATGAGCAAATACATTAAAACCACGAAATTTTTGATAAAACCCGTAGTATGAACGCAATTAAATTCAATGGCTTTCAACGGAAGCTAAAAATACGCCATGTTAGGCCTCAATGAGACAAAAAAGATGTTGTTTATCATTCATAGGTCATCAAAAAGACATTACAATAAATCATTGACTATGAAAACCAACAAAAACAAGCAAAATCCAAAAATTAAGTAGAAAAGTGCGAGAAGAAAGTGTCGAAGCCATTTAAAGCATAAGATTTTCTCTGAAAACTGTATGTATGATCCACCTAACGTCTTCTCTAAGCCAATGCAACAATCAATAATAAGATAATGTGGTAAAATTCAAAAAGGAACCAAAATTATGAGAAAAAAAATAAAAAAAAATAGGGAAACTTTTGCATCGAAGTCACCAATAGTTAACAGATAAAACCGCTAAATAGATTAATTTTGGTGCACGTAGAAACCATGGGGGTTGGGTTGTTACTTAGACTGTTTTACAGTTCACGAAAATAAGTTAAGGATCGGTTAATGTTTAAAAAAAATCCCAAAAAAATCATTTATAAAGTCTAAACAGTCTTAACAGCTAATAAATTCAAAAGCTTTGAACAAAAGTCAACAAATACGCTCAATTACGCTTCGATTGGAGCACAGAGACATTTGTATTGCATGGATGATCAAAAAGACATCACAATACGTCTTATGGCCATGGAAGCAACAACGAATACAGGCAAAACCAAAATTTCAATAGAAAAGTGCGAGAAGAAAGTCTCGAAGCAATTGAAACCATAAGCTTTCCCTGAAAACTTTAACCATGATCCACTTGACGTCTACTCTAAGCATATGAGAGATATCAGTATCAGGATAATGTGAAAAGATTTCAAGCGGAAACAATAATAAGAAAATATCCAATTTTTTTTTAAATTTTGAAGTCTTGTGGCATTGAAGTCATATAACAAATAGTTAGAAGATAGAATCGCTAACCAGGTTAATTTTGTCTTTAGTAGACAGGGGTTTTGTCACTACTGAGACGGACTTACAGCTCACGATCACGAACATGAGTTTAGGATCGGTTAATGTTAAAAAAAATTTCCCGAAATATCTTTTTTAAAGATTTAACAGCCATTAAATTCAATAGCTTTGCACGGAAGTCAATAAATACGCTCAGTTGTGCCTTGTTCGGAGTCCAGGGATATTTGTCGTGCATAGTTAATGAAAATGACATTACTATAAGTCTTATGACTAAGGAAACAACAACAAATACAAACAAAAATAAAAAATTCAATAAAGGGCGAGAAGAAAGTGTCGAAGCCATTTAAAACATAAGTTTTTCTCTGAGATCTTTAGCCATGATCCATTGAACGTTTTTGCTAAGCCAATGGGAAAAATCATCATCAGGATAATATGATAAGATTTCAAGAGCGACCAATAATAAGACAAAATCCATTTTTTTTCAAATTTTGAAATCTTGGGGCATTGAAGTCATATAACAAATAGTTAGAGGATAGAACCACTAACCAGAATAATGTTGGTTGCAGTAGAAAGGAAGGGGGTGCTTTCATTACTGAGACTGACTTACTGTTCACCAAAAGAAGCTTAGGATCGGTTAATGAAAAAAAAATTCTCGAAAAATAACTTTTAAAGTCTTGACAGCCGTTAGCTGCCCACTCAAAACTCTAGATAGGTTCAATTGTACGCTCATATAGTCATAATATAGGCTCATTACGAAACCTATTGCACTTATAGTCAAAGAGTTTATGCCTTAGGACTCCAAAAATTTAGGAAAACCTCAAAAAGAAAATTAAAATTTCATTTAAAATTACGAAAACTATGAGTAGAAGCCAAAAAAATAAACACGAGCGATTCCTTGAAAACGAATTTTGTGTTCATTGGGCTTCATTAGACTGTAAATCAGGTTTCTCATTAACGGAACCTCGGTATAAGAAGTGACTAGTCTATAGATCACTTAAGAAAACAAAAAAAGATATGAAAAATTTCTTTAAAAAAGAGCTCGCAAATATAATTTGACTTTTTTTGATAGTTAACTTCCCTATTAGACCAAAACTAGACTGTTTATCGCCTTTCGTCCATTAGGGACTCGAAATAGATTTATTTTGTGGCATGAAATCAAATTTTGAATTAATATTTTTATTGAAAGAAGATCTTAATTTGGAGAAAAATTTAACTAAATGTGAGCAAATTCATGCTAATTATCCCGTTTTCACACAAAACTTCAATCCTCGATAACTCCTTCAGAAAAAAAATTCAAAAAAATCTTTTTAGTTCCGAATTCTACGCTGGACGAGCTTTTTAATGATACTACTCACATTTCTCTACGATGAATATATCGATCGGCCAAAATTGACTGAACAAAAAAAAACCATTTGAGTATATAGTTCCTCCCCCCCCCACCCAAGTGGGGTCGGAACAGTTAAAAATATGCTTTAACTATCCATAGTTCACTATTTTTAATCTCTGCTAAATTTTGAGAACTTATTTAAAAAAATTGGTGATTGTTAATAAAAACTAAGTAATAGAGATTGATTTCGATGTTGGTTGCACGACATCATCTTTAAATAGCGTTTAGATTTATTAGATTTATAGCAAGAGTGAGATCAATGAACCAGTGGAGTGAGATCAACAGCCAGGTATTTGTTCAATACATATTCCAAGCTACTTAACTTGTACTCTTAAACATGAAATAAAGACACTGCTTTCCAAGTCAAAAAGTTCTCCACATTGTTTCTATTTGGTTATTATTCCGTTCCAATTTAGAGAGGGGAGAAAAAAATACTCTAATGGGTTTTTTATTCAGTCATTTTAGGCCGATCGATATATTCATCGTGGAGATCTGTGAGTGGTATCGTTAGAAAGCCCGTTCGGCGTCAAATATAAACTTAAATAAATTCTTTTGATTTTTGCTTTTTTTGGGGAGTTAACCAGGCTTAAAATTTTGGGAATAATAGACGTATTTCCGCTGTTTTTATAATCTTTTTTCCGGAAAATTTTGCGGGTATTTCTGTCAGTTTTGCTAAAATATGTTGAAATTGTTCTAAAAAATTGTTGTTGGTTTGTTTTCTAAAGGTAGATGAGTGTCGATAAAATTTTCACCTAATTTTTGGCTGAAATTCTTGCTACTTAATTGAAAAAATCAGCTTTTTCATTGAAAATTGCAAGATGTAAGCTTCTTTAGTCAACTTTTCTTAAGTTTGCCGGAAGTTAAAACCTAAAAAATTATTAACACATTTTACTCTAACTCAACAGATAGAGAAAAAGAGAGAGAGAGAGAGAGAGAGAGAGA